>NW_020884916.1:5685786-5686011 GCF_003945725.1 Corapipo altera | reverse complement strand
CACACCTCCCTGGCCATGGGCACAGCTCCCTGGCCATGGGCACAGCTCCCTGGCCACTCTCACACCTCCCTGGCCACAGTCACACCTCCCTGGCCATGCTCATACCTCCCTGACCGTGCTCACACCTCCCTGACCGTGCTCACACCTCCCTGGCCACTGTCACACCTCCCTGGCCACTCTCACACCTCCCTGGCCATGGGCACAGCTTCCTGGCCATGCTCACAC
>NW_020884916.1:5559073-5685776 GCF_003945725.1 Corapipo altera | reverse complement strand
CCATGCTCACACCTCCCTGGCCACAGTCCAGCCCGGTCCCTGCCCACCTGAGGCTGCCAGAGGGAGCTCACTCGGTGCTCCCCAGGCAGGGATTCTCTGACGAGCAAACAGATGGAAGGAGCCCTCTCCCCATCTGATGCAAGCACAGATTTAATCAGCTCACACTTCCCTGTTCCACCTGGCACAGGCGCCGGGAAATGGATCTTGATTTGTGTCCTCCCCGCTCTCCCCACAGACTCTTGACATCTTTGTTTTTTTGCGACTTAACAGCAGCAGTCGCAGCCCAGCACTTTGCCACCTGTCGCAGGGACAGCCCAGTCCCTCCCTGGCTGTCACACACCGCTCTGCTTTTTGATTTTTGGGCAGGGTGGGGATGAAACAGGCTGGCAAAGATTGCTGCTCCATTGCCGGGGCTGTTGGCACTTTGTGTTGGGTGCCTGGTTCCTTTCCACGCTCCCTGCCTTTCTTCTCAGCTCTAAAAAATTATTTAGGCTCAGCTTTGTTCTAAATATTGCCAAAAGTGGGGCTGTTCCACCACTGGAGGTGTTGCTGTTACTTGCAAACTTCTTAATATTTAATGTCTTGCCTTCTTGAAACCCGCCTCTTGGAATTGGTTACTGACTGTAAATCTGTTTTCAGTAAGGAACAGAAGGGGAAAAAAAAGTCCCAAATGCCCTCAAGGAAAATATTAAAGCTTAAGAACATTATTTATTTCTTTCTGAGATGGGAAAATGAATGAAAACCTCAGTAAAAGTGTTTTTTCACGTGGGAAGAAAGACCCCCAAAAGACAGATCTGCCCAAAGTCTGCAAGGAGAGCAGCCTCTGTTTATGGGTGGGGAAACTGAGGCACAAACCCAAGTTGATGGAGGAGGAGAGAAGCCAAGTCTCACCTGCTGCACACAGTGGCCTTTGCACACAGTTTCTTCCTGCTAGAAAATAGATTAATTCATGTTACTTAAAAAAACTCACCATGTGAAGTGAGGAGGGGGGAAAGCCCCCCCCGGCCGTGCTGCCCGAGGTCTCTGTGCATCTCAGCAGAGCTGTCAGAGTTAAATCCAAACACAGCCAGTGGAGACAAGTAAACTGAGAAGTGAAGAGTATTTTATTAGTATTCTGCTATTGATTTCTTAATGGCTTTTCTTCCTGGAAACCAGGCAAATATTTCCTCTGCTCAGCAGGTGCTCGGGGCAGGGGCAGGCAGAGGAGCAGGGGGGCCATGGAGGTGTCCAAGGATGAATCCCAACCTGCCACTGGAGAGGAGATGCCCAGGCAGAAAGCACAGAAACTTGGGCAAGGGTGGATCCAGTTTCCACCCTCGTGCCTTCCTTCCCCCTCGAACACTTCTGTTATTTTAAGCTTTCAAAGAAAATCACTTTGCACTTGCAAATGATTCTGTAAACACAACCTAACGTGAGGAGAGGAATCCAAGAGAATGAGACAAATCTGGAAGGGAGCTCAGCCCTTTGCTTTGCCTTCCCCAGCCAGTGGGAAAAGGATGCATTAAATCCAGCACTTTTGGCTCCTGGTTGATGCTCTGAGCAGCCCCATTGCCTGGAAAGCTCAGTACCCTGTTTGCTCTGCTCTTGACTCCCAATTCTTCCCTCTCTCCACCTAATGTTTTTTTTCCAGGACTGTGTTATATGAATATCCTTGGCTTAATTTGCATTGCATTAGAGTAAAACGTTTTAAATTTCTTCACAGCAGTAGTAAATCTGACAGACTTTATGAAGCCATTATACCTGCAGGTATTTTATACTTTTAAAATACATTCTTGTCAAGCTATCTTAATTATATTATTATATGTACTTTTGAACTCGGATCCACTCTCGGGTGATATATTACACTTCTGACAGTGCAGCCCTAAAAAGCTACAATTTATATCAAAGCTTTGTGGCTGAACAAAGATGTATCTATTATGGATTCGGGGGAATTTATTAATTTACTGTTTTGGAACACTTATTCATTGACAAAACTCGCCAGCTTTACATTTCCAGCGGGCGATTGTTCCGTGCAGTGTTTCCGTGGCTTCGGGGGCTGCTGGGACTGTAACTGAGAACAGGGGAGAGCAGCTGGAGGTGCAGGATGTTGGAGTCAGAGCTTGGTTTTTATCTGGGGTCGAAGTTTACAGCATTATCTCATTCCTGTGCCGGTGTCCACATTATGATTCCCCCCGGGGTCAGCGCTGGAGCTCTTCAGAGGGACCTGCCCTGGCAAAAATGTACTTCAGCAAAGCTGTTCTGTGCTGGAGATCGATGGGGGCTGAGAACATGCAAGTGAAGTCCTTTGTTGCATCACAAACCCTGTTTGCAGGAGTGATTTTGCTCACAGAAGTCAGAGAATTCCAGAATGGTTGAGGCTGGAAGGGACCTTAAAGATTCTCTCATTCCACCCCCTGCCAAGGGCAGGGACACCTTCCACTAGCCCAGGTTGCTCCAAGCCCCGTCCAACCTGGCCTTGGACACTTCCAGGGATCCAGGGGCAGCCACAGCTTCTCTGGGCAACCTGGGCCAGGGCCCCACCACCCTCACTGCCAACAATTCCTTCCCAATATCCCATCTCTCCCTGCCCTCTGGCAGTGGGAAGCCATTCCCTGTGTCCTGTCCCTCCATCCCTTGTCCCAAGCTCTCTGTCCCTCTCCAGCTCTCCTGGAGCCCCTTTAGGCCCTGGAAGGGGCTCTGAGGTCTCTCTGGAGCCTTCTCTGCTCTAGGTGAACCCCTCCAGCTCTCCCAACCTGGCTCCAGAGCAGAGGGGCTCCAGCCTTTGGATCAGTTTAGTGGCTTTCTCTGGAATTTTTGTGACAAGTCCACGTCTTAGGAGTTGTCTTTGGGTGCCCCAGGGACTGGGAGGAGACACAGAGCTGCCCATGGAGTCACTCATCCCCTTGGCCACGGGCACAAACCGTGCTCTTCCCAGGCCTTCACTTTCTCACCCAAAAAAGGGGTTGGTGGTAAATCTTCATGGATCAGTTGATTTCCTGGTGGAGAGGGTTGCACGTGAATGGTTTTGCTGCAAAGGGAATGTGCTCATCCTAAATTCCATTGGCCAGTGAAGCAGCCTGTGGATGTGGGTGTGGGTGTGGATGTGGATGTGGATGTGGATGTGGATGTGGATGTGGATGTGGGTGTGGATGTGGATGTGGATGTGGGTGTGGAAGGGCTTCTTTTGTTGTAGAGGGGTTGGACTGAGATGATCTTCAAGGTCCCTTCCAACTCAAACCATTCTGTGGCTCTGTGGCTCTATCACAGTCATCAAATCACTGAGGTTGGAAAAACCCTCCAAGATCATCAAGTCCAACCTGTAACCAAACACCACTGTTTAAACCAGCCCAGAGCACCGAGTGCCACCTCCAGGCCTGCCTTGGACACCTCCAGGGGTGGGGACTCCATCACCTCCCTGGGCAGCCCCTTCCAATGCCTGACCACCCTTTCCAGGAAGAAATTCCTCCTCATGTCCAGCCTTCTGTTCACAAAGGGCTGGGCCAGTGACCTGGGGAGATGAAAGTTCTCTCTATCCTTCCTGTTCAAGCTCTCCCCTGACTCCAGGCTGGATCCCAGGTTTGGTGCTGGCAGCAGCCCCTCTTTGGGCTCCCCTGGGCTTTTTCCCACGTATTTAACATCCAGAAATATGCAGAGCAGCAGCAGTTCATCCACTCCTTAAGTCCCCATCAGCTTCCCTGGCTGTTGAGCTCCCATGGATGGGGGACTGGAGGAAGGTGAGGGGAACATCCAACCCCCCAGGAGGGGCTCGGCAGCCCCAGGAGATCCGGGGCTGGAGGGGCAGGGAGCCAGGGGGGTTTATTCCAGGCTCCTCCTCCTCCTCCAGCTCCTGTTTTCCTCCCCCCCTCCTTGGATTAAGAAGGCAAAGAGAACTGGAGGAGCAGCGTTAGACTTTCTGTTCTGAGCAGTCCCAAAATCCACCCAGAAAGTTTAATTGCTGCAAGTAAAACTTGTAACTAAAGCACTCGAGCAGGCAGTTTTCTCCTCTGCTTTCTGAGGATTCCAATGATATTTTCTTGTTCCCCATTGTTGTTTTAAAGGTTTGGAATAACACTGATTTTTTTTTTTTTTTTTTATTATTTTTTAATAGTTTTTTTCCCTCTTCCAACCCTGCACTTCCCTCCCAAAGCATGTTCCAGTCAGGTTCATCGAAATTGTCTTGGTGTTGTCAGAAAAATCAGCCTGACTGCTTCATCTTGTAAAACTTTCAAAGCCAAAAATTAACTGACATTTCCAAGTGAAATGTCATTTTGCTTCAAATAAATAAATAAATAAATCAAATGTTTTGACATTTTTAAAGCACTCTTCGCTCACAGAAGGGAGCGAAGTTCTTTAAATGAAAGCTGTGTCAAAACTGACTTCTCTCTTTCTCTCTTTTTTTTTCTTTCTTTTTTTTTTTTCCTTTCTCAGAGAAATTTTGACTTTTATGCATTTCTCTCCGTGAGAATACATCGAGTGGCTCACCCAGGGGGTCTGGCTGCCCCGAGAGTGACTGGTGGGGGGATCCTGTGGGGCCTGGAGTGACAGGATAAGGGGGAATAGCTTCCCACTGGCAGGGATAGATGGGATATTGGGTAGAAATTCCTCCCTGTGAGGGTAGGGAGGCCCTGGCACAGGTTGCCCAGAGCAGCTGTGGCTGCCCCTGGATCCCTGGAAGTGTCCAAGGTGAGGTTGGAGCAACCTGGAATAGTGGGAGGTGCCCCTGCCTGTGGCAGGAGGTGGACTAGAACATCTTTAAGATCCTTTCCAACCCAAATCATTCTGTAATTCTTGAGGCCTTTTCCCCTTGTCCTGTCCCTTGTTCCCTGGGAGCAGAGCCCAACCTGGCTCCACCTCCTGCCAGGGACTTGTAGAGAGCTTGAATATCCCCCAACCTGCTGATGTTTGGATCAGCTTTGGGAGCAGCAGCTCTTTCCCCTCACTTTGTTTTATCTTGTTGTGTGTCTGTTAAGATGAAGGTAAAGAACATCACTGAGCTCTCAGCTGGTCCTGACTCCAACCTGCCCAATTTTCACCCCAAGATCAGCACTGGGATGTGCAGGAGTGTGGGTTTGAGCAGGTTCACTCACCCCCTCCTGCTGAATTTCAGCCTTGGAGCTGCACAGGGTTGGCTTTTGGATTATTTTTCCATCGATTGATGTGCTCCCTGCCTTCAGTGGAAGTGACAGGCCTTGCTGAGGAAAGCACAGCCAGGGGGATTGATTCAGACACTCTACCTGGCTCCAGGGGCTCCAGGAGCTGCTGCAGCTTTGAGGAGCGTGGGCAGAGCTCTCCAACAGCACCAGCACCTCCAAGGTGGGATCCTCCTGGCTGGGAGAGCTGAGCCAGAGGAGCCTCAGCCAGAGGGGCTGAGCCAGAGCTGCTCCCTGTGCAGGGCATTGGTTGGGGTTGCTTGGGGCAGGGTGGGAGATTCCTGGTGGAAAAATGGAGAATAAACACATCTGCAGCAGTTTCTCTTGTTTTCATGGCAGGGAGTTGAGCTGATGTTGGTAAATTGCTGCAGTGAGTTGTAAATGATATAAGGAAGGGAAAGGGGGAGAAAAATCCCTTCTCAATGCAGGGAAATGTTCTGTATTGGGGGAAATTTATGGCAGATGTTTCCTGTAACAATAGGGCAGGGAAAGCTCTGGGATCAGAAACCTTCAAATAAAGGGGTGAAAAAAAATCCCCTTTTAATTTCCATCTTGTTTTCTTTTTAATATCTTATTTCCCTGCAAACCATCCTCCCCGAATACTCCTGGGGCCTCCCCAGCCTGGGTCAGACTGACTTTTTATACAAAACCAGTGGTTTTACCCCCCATTTTCCCTGCTCATGAGGTTTTTGGAGGGGATTTAAAGCCAAGTCCTTTCTCCATCTGGTGTTTTGGGATTTTTCTTTGTTTGTCTTGGGTTGATTTGGGCATTGGGGGGGTTTTATGTTGGGGGTTTCTATTTTGCAAGGCCGTGCAGTTCCCACAGCTGTGACTCCTTCCCTCCTGGCTTCCTGGGGTGGTCTGGAAGAGGGTGGGAGAAGTATCAACAGCCTTGGGCATGCCAAAAACTGCTGCAAAGCAGAGGGGAGTCATGAATGACCACGTTGGGAAAGGGTCCTGGTCCTGTGTTTAAATTACAATGGGGGAGATTCACCTTGAACATCTGGGAAATCCTGTTCCCAGCGAGGAGAGAGAAGCCCTGGGACAGCTCCCCTGGGGAGGATGGGAGCCCTCCATCCCTGGAGGAGTTCAGGGCAGCTCAGACACACATCAGCTGTTTTTACTGGACCCACAGTTCCTCCTGGTACTGGAGAAATGCAGGATAAGAGCAGTGGCTTGAGAGGACCCAGGGCTATTGTGGAACTCGTCTGTCCTGCTCAAAATCCAGAGTTAGGCAGCACTGGACTGGCTTTTCCAAGGATTAGGGACCATAAGAGGCCTCACCTGCAGGAAGAGGTGGCTGTGGCTGGTGGAGATGCCCTTTGGGAGGCTGGAGAAAGGGACCAGTTCACCAGGCAGGTGCTCAGGGGGGACCATCTGGCTCTGCAACTCCCTGACAGGAGGGGGGAGCCGGGGGGGTCGAGCTCTGCTCCCACAAAACAAGCAACAGGACAAGAGAAAACAGCCTCAAGCTGTGCCAGGGGAGGGTCAGGTTGGACATTAGGAGGAATTTCTTCCTCACAAGGGTTGTCAGGCACTGGAAGGGCCTGCCCAGGGAGGTTTGGAGTCCCCACCCCTGGAGGTGTCCAAGGAAGGACTGGAGGTGGCACTTGGTGCTCTGGGCTGGGGGACAAGGTGGGGATGAGTCATAGGATGGACCTGATGGTCTGGGAGGGCTTTTTCAACCTCAGTGATTCTGGGATTTCTTGCCTGAGTCCCAACTAGTGCCTGGGACAGTCAGTGGAGTCTGTTCTGGTGATGCAGAACCAGCCCTGAGCTGCTGGGGAGAGAGGACTGGGGCATCTCTGTGTCTCATGGGAGCTGCAGTTTGTCTATAAGGGTTTTATATCTCCAGGCACTTTTAAAGGACAGCAACAATCCTGTCTCCTGTCCTCTGGAGTTGGTGCCTTCCTGCAGTCTGGGGTGTTCCTGCCACAGGTGAAATACTGTCCCTGTGTGAGCTGTGCCTGCCGTGAGTGTCAGCACTGGGGGTTTTTCTTCCTCTGGTGACTCAACTGTGGCCAAAAATGACCCTCTTGAGGTGAGCTTAGGACCATCCAAGCTGTGCAGTGAACTGCAGCCCCACATCTAGGTGGGTCGTGTTGCAAACTGCTAATTTTGAGTGCTGGCATTCTTGGTTTAGGAATATCATGGAATTATAGGATGGTTTGGGTTGGAAGGGGCCTCAGAGATCCCCTAGGTCCAATGGGCAGAGCCACCTTCCACCAGCCCAGGTTGCTCCAAGCCCTGTCCAACCTGGCCTTGGACACTTCCAGGGATCCAGGGGCAGCCACAGCTTCTCTGGCCAACCCGTGCCAGGGTTTAATGTCCAGCAGGTTCCTGCATCTCCCACACTCCCTGTGTGTCTCACTCCCCCCCGCAGCGACCAGCCAGGGCAGCCGCCCCCCACCCTGGAGCCGCTGCTCCAGAACAAAGGGAAGGATTTTGGCTCTTCCTTGGCGTGGGTTCAGCTGATCTGAGGCTGCCCCAAGTGGGAGCTGCAGCCCAGCCACGGCCCCGGGCCGGTGCAGAGCAGCTATTTTGGGAGGCGGAGGAACGAGGGGCTATCGGGGATCTGTCAGGGGGATCTGTCAGGGCCGAGCCGGGAGATGAGAGGGAGTCAATGACATAAGAGATGTCAGGTTTTATTTCCAGTAAGAGCCGCTGAAGCTGGGAAAATCGCTCATTAATGCTTTATTGATATTCATGTTCCTATTGAAGGAGTCTGGGCTGGGAGGTGGAGCCCGTGTTAATGGGGCCAGGCTGAAAATAGGGCCTTTTATGCCTGGGCAAAGGGGATGCTCTGACCACGGGAGGTTTGACTGTGTCAGTCTCTCTAAATAGAGACTGGATCAGTGCTGTGGCTGAGCCAAAAGCTTTGGAGGAAAAAACTAATAACACAGGTCAAACCGTGCCAGGAGCACTGGAGTTCTCTCTCTCATTCTCTCTTTTTTTTTTCTTTTTTTTTTTTTTTTTAGGTTTTTTTTTTTCACAAAGGAAAATTTAAAGCAGATTGTTGTAAAACTATGCAAAAATCTTCGTCTGTGGGGTTTGGGACTATTTAACCCTCATGTTTGCTTTAGCGTTCTGTTTTTAGAGTAATTTGAATTTAAAATGCTCTATCAAAAGGAATTTATTTCTAAAATGTCAAATTACTTTATTTCAGAAGTGCTGACGGTAAAACGTTTGGCTTTCAGAAAGCAAAGCAAACTCCATTAGTTGTTTGGCATCGGTGACATTCACAAATATTTTGTGTTTCTCTGAAACTCTCTGTTTCCCTGTGTTTCCTTCATCCTTCATCCAGTTTTGTAGCCAGGAATGGGGCTGAGCACTGCAGCTCCACAGGGAACGACCCCAAACCAGGGAATGACCCCAAACCAGGGAATGACCCCAAACCAGGCAATGACCCCAAACCAGGCAATTCCCAGCACAGTCACAGCTCTTGGGGCTCACTGCAAATGGGATTCCATAGAATCACACAATCCCAGACTGGTTTGGGCTGGAAGGGACCTTAAAGCTCATCTTGTTCCACCCCCTGCTCTGGGCAGGGGCACCTTCCATGGGGCACCAGCACCTACCGAGCCCAGGTTGCTCCAAGCTCCATCCAACCTGGCCTTGAACACTTCAGGGATCCAGGAATAGCCACAGCTTCTCTGGGCAACCTGTTCCTGTTCTTCCCTGTGCCTGGTGCTCATCCCCTGCACACTCATCCTCCCATCCTGCCTTTGTGGTGCCCCTTATGTCAGGGATGAGAAATAAATCATATTGTGCAGGTTTAGGAGCATTTTCTCGAGGATCATGCAGGACTTGGATCCTTGAACTCTTCCTGCCTCAGTTCCCCTGTGCACCAAAGCAGTGCCTTTCCCCGCATGAAGGCTCCATCTTGAGTGGCCAAATCGCTTCCCAAACCCTTTCCAAATGGCTCTGGCTTTGCTGGGAGCCTCGTGCCTCCCCTGAGCAGGGAATTGGTGTGGGAGCCTCGCTGGGGAAAGGCAGCCCTGCTGTGCATCCACACTGTGCAAACCTGCAGTGGCTCAGCAGCTCAGGTGGTTTGGGAGGTAAAACCCCTTCCATGTCACAGTTTCTGAAGCTCAGCTTCCCTTCTGCCCTCGTGCAGCCTCAGTCCTGGGCTGTGGCTCAGCAGGGAGGCAGCTGATTGCTGGACCCCGTTGGCACAGCGTGTCCATCTCAGAGCTCCACTGTGCAGAATTCCCATTTCTTGGAGTTCTGGCCTTTTTTCTTCTTTTTGTTGTCCCCGTGTCTGTTCACGGGCACAGGAAGTGTTTGATGGCAGTAGGATGTGTGGAAGGGCAGGATGTAACATCCCCAACACTGAGCTGGACCCGAATCTCCTTGCTGAGCCCCGAGCGAATCTCCTTGCTGAGCCCCGAGCTGCTCCTTTTGGATGTTATTTAAGCTCAGGATGTTCCCTGCTCTGTGCATGCAGTCCGAGCCTTCTGCCTGCTGGGACATTGCTCATGGAACACTGGCCTTCCCACAGTTGTCAAGAAGCTTATCCTTATTGTTCCTGGCATCCAGAAGCAGAATCACTCTTCGTGTTTTATAGGTAGAGAACATTTTCCCTAAGGATGTCTCCTGCTTTCCCGAGGCAGGACGACTTCCTGACAAAGCCAAGCTTCCCAGAGCAATGGCTGGGAAAGGGCTGGGGTTTCCTTTTTTGTGAGACACCTGGTGGGGCACCCAGAAGATGGAAAGCTGCTGGCAAATCCCTTCCCCCCCGTGAAGAGTGATGGATATTTATGGGTGCTGAGATGCTGGAAGATGCTCCAGTCTGGGTTATGGCACTGCTGCTCCCAGACCTCAGGCCATGGAAGCAATAACAGGCAGGATATGGCTCTCCATGGTTTTATGGTCCTTTTCATCACCACAAAGGTGCTTTGGTTGGAAGTTGATTAAACTTGCAGGGAAGGACAGTGATTTATGCCTTCCCAGTCCTCCCAATTGCTTCGTAGCCACAGTGTGAATTAAGGCTGATTAAAATTGAGGGAAGGCTCCCTCCTGCCTCACCCAGGATTTTTGGATCAGGCTGTTGGGACCATCCCTCTCCACAGGTCCCTGGCTGCCAGGCAGTGCCGGGAGGGGAGGGCACGGGCCAAAACACAGGAGCACAGCACTTATTATTCTAAATGAAGAACATCTCTACTCATTAAAGCTGGAAATTATGGGCTGCAGATAACTCTGGTGGTGGTTCATGGAATCAATAAAGGCCCAGTTTGTTCTGAAAGCCAAGTTGCCGATTTGCCAAAATACAGATTTTTGCAAATTGCTTCATTTCCATTTGAAAAGATCAAACCTTGTTCCTTGTGAAAGCCGAGAGGTGGGGTGGGGGAGGTGACAGGCACACAGCAGTTTAAACCTCCTTTTTGCTCTCCTGAAAGATCCATAATTTGATCAAAATGGATAACAGTTGAGCAACTGCTTTGTTTTATTTTGCTTTTTAAACCAGCCCCGTGCTGGGAAGGGATGTTCTGAGCTCTCAGGGAGTCTCTGCTAAGTCTGGAGCAGCCGTAGCTAATTTTTTTTGGAAGCAGTATTTGTGGCTGTGCAGGGCATCCTCACTTGGCAGCTTCTGCCTTTGGGAGGTGTGATGGTCACCTGTGCCCTCGTGGATGCTCTGACACCTGCCTGGAGTTCTTCACTCCTTCCTGAAGACCTTGCTGACACTGGAAATGCAGGATATAAAAGCTCCTGTTAGGAGCTGTGGCATGGAATCGTTAGGCCTGGGGGGACGTGGAATGCTGATCCTGGTGATTGTGAGGAGTTTGGTCCCGAGGGCTCAGGCACACGTGGCATCTGGAGCCAGTTTTAGCCCAGCTGTGGGACACGTGGAGCTGAACATCCTGAGCATCCTGTCAGCCCCTCCAACATGGCAATAAAATTTAACTTCAATTGGCTGCTGACTTGCTCAGAAAGAGGGAAGAAATGCAGGGGGTCAGAGAAGCAGTTTGAAGGATAATTTACCTCACAGGTGCCCGTGGCACACCTTGGCCCTGCCCTTTGCCTCCACACCCAGGGACTTTTCTTTTTTCCCCATAACCGCTTGAAAAATAAAGATGTATGACTCCTACCCGAGCAGAATAGATTGTTTTCTATTGCTATTCATCTATTATTTTAGAAAGTAAAATGAATAAAACTTATGCAGGTCACAGACATTAAAGAGCATTTTTATATCAGTTTGGGAGCGCTTGTCAGCTTTGATTTATTAAGTAACGTTCCCCGACTGGCTACTGGTGTGTGTTGCCAGTCTCTTGATAATGGATAGACCTCACAGCTGAGTGCTCTGTGATTAGACTTCTCAACTATATATTTTTAAATAAAGGCATTGCTTTTTTGGGGCCGCTCATTTCCCTCTCTTAGGCGATTCCATTCATCTTCCCTCGCCCTCCCTCTCCCCGCTGTAAATTCCTTGTTGTTGGAAGCCATGAGGATGCTAAATGGGACACATCTTTAAGGGTCTGGCTTTTTTTTTTTTTTTGTCCCCCCCTGCACCTCCCAAGCTTGCTCCCATCTTAGCTTGATTGATTAAATGTCACGGGGGGCCAGCAGTGGGTAAGCAGAAGCTCTCGGAACAGCTTTCCAGAGACCGCGGCACATCTGCTCCGTCACCACCTCTGCGTCAGCGTTTTTACCATCAGACTGCTCTTCCCTGGGCCTTGGGGATGGGAATTACCACAGTTGCACGGAGAGGTGGCTGACAGAGCCCTTGACCTCCGTGGAAGGAGCAGGGGCTGAGCAAACCCACCCCACTCCCTCCTCTGGAAGGTTGCAGGGAGTTAATGGGAATATGAAGCCGTTCCTGGCTGATGAGCAGTGACACCCAGGGAAGGGCAGAGGCACTGCTCTATCTCTTCTAACCACAGCAGTTTGTTTTCCCTTTGGAGGATGGGCTCAAACCCCACTGCTGGCTCAGGGAGCCTCCCCGGGGGTGTCTCGGGAGCCCCTTGGTCACTCAGGGCAGGGATTTGCTCTGAGCTGCTGCTCCCAGGCTGGGATCTGCTCTGAGGGAGGGCAGCTAATGGCACTGGAGATGAGGATCCCGGGCTCAAATCCCCAGCTAGAACTGTAATTATGTTCTCACAAAGAACTGAGCTGGAACGAGGAGGAGATTGTTTCCCCAGGGCCGGAGGAGCGCCGGGACCGACTCATTAGCGTGGAATTGGAATAGCACAGGTGGGAGGCCACCAAGTGCTTTGGAAACAAGACTTGCAGATCCCTTCAGGAAGGGCAAAACCCAAAAAACTTCCCTGGGACGCTGGGCTGAGGCAGCAGCCTCTGGTTTTGTTATCCAAAGCTTTGATCTCAGACCAAAACTGATCCATCTGACTTGGGAACGTGCAGAACGCACTGATAAGAAAAAAACACTGCACCAATTTCATGAGCCTTTTCACTCCTGTATGACTCCAAAAATTGCTTTTGATTTAAAGGTTAAGATCTGACAAGCCAACAGACCTTAAAGATCTTTTCTTTCCCCTTCTTGTTTCCTCACAGTTTCCCTCAAAACATGAAAGATGAGAAAACTTGTTCAGGAACATCTGTATGGGGAGGGTGGGAAGCAATTCCTTTGTGAAGGGCTGTCTGCTGCTGGGTCAGGGCACGGGGGGCACGCCAAGACTTGTTTTCCCCAAGCTGCATCAGCCTCTGCTCCCTCTCCCAGCAAGATAAGGGGATGAGTGACCCCATAGGTGAAGGGGAGGTGCAGTGAGGAAGAGGAGTGCAAAGAAAGGGCAGGGCAGGGTTTGGAGCCGCGCTTTGGGAAGGACAGGAGATGTGTCCGGGGTTTGATGGGATGCTTGGCTGCAGGAGGCCGGGCCCCTCTCGGGAGCCGGGGGGTGCTCCCAGCAATGTCTTTGGCAGCTCATTAAGAGTCTCCGTGCTGCTCTTTCTCAGCCTGAAAAGGCCTCGGTTGCTTTGCATGTTCCAGTGGCACTGCCATTATCTCCTCCTAACACAGGCATTAATTACCGAGCCAGCTCGCTTATTTACACCTTTAAATGATAACCCTGCCCTATGTGCTCTCTTAACAAATGCAAACCCAGTGTGCTCTGAAATGGCTCCTTAGGGGCATTTTTGGCTTGTCCCTACTTGGCTGTTGGTCCTTAAACTGCCAGGCAGGTGGGGATGGAGGCTCCTGTGCTCGTGGGGTCCCTGCTATTGGGAAAGGTGGGTCTGCCATCAGGGAGAGGGATCAGACCCTCCCCAGGTGCAAAGTGAAGGGTCTCCACCGAGAAGGGGCCTAATTCCCTCACTGTCAGTGGGGGAGCACCCACCAAATCCCATGGACCTGCCCCAAACTTGGCACTGGGGGAAGAAGCTCCTCTCCTAGCCCTCGGCATCAGCAGCTGGTTTTCCTGGGCATAACAAAACCAAAACAAAAACCAACAACAACAAACCCAAACAAAAACCAACAAAGCCCAACAAAACCAGCAGCTGGTTTTGGTTGGCTCCATGAGGAGGTCCCTGGCCCGGCTTGTTTTAGGTGGGACTTGTTTTAGGTGGGACCAGGGCTGAAGACTCCCAGAGCCATTTCCCACGTGCCTGAGGGCCAACAGCTTCAGCTCTTCATTGCTTTAGACCCAACATGAATGTAGGAAAACCTCCGTGTCCCATGACAGAATCCACCTAAATATGTCCTTTATTCCTTTTTTCTTCCCCCAAATAAAAATGTCTACACTTTCTCCAATTTACCAAGTGAAAACCTGGAACATTTCTCCCTTTGTCATTCCATAAGATTGTGTAAAATAATATTTTCTTTTTTCCCTGTGCCATTGGTGCTTCTCTTCCCAGCTGAACATCTCAAGTTGGTTCCTGTCCTTCTCTGTCCTTGGAGCCCTGTGTGGAATTCATGGATTATCAGGAGCAGTTCAGACGTCCAGGTTAAAGACAGAGAGGGAATATAGACGTGCTGGTAAATGTTAGGACAGGAAAGCTGCTGTCTGGACCCCCAGCCCTCTTGTTTCCCTCACAACTCTGGGAGCACCAGATGGGGTTTAATCAGGACCGCGGCGCCGGAGGGATATTATTAAGAGACATCTAGTTCTGGATGAGAAAAGATTATCCAGGGTTTATTTCCAGCTGATAACACTCTGCCCTTCCATAACACCTTTTATCTGAGGATCTCGGAGCTCTTCAGCGACTCCAGTTAATTAAGCCTCACATTGCCCCCTGGTGCCACGGGTGAGACCCGGGCTAAGAGCGGCGGAGCAGCAATTAGGAGGGATCGGCTCTGGCAGGCAGATAAGAGAGATCATCTCCTGCCTCTCCTTTGCTGTCTTATTTGCATGTTTATCTCCCCTGTGCAGTTGAGAAAAGTGAACCCAGAGGTTGCACCGCTTGCCCAAAGTTCTCATTCGGCGAAAACTTGTGGATCCCCTTTTCCAGCCCCAAAACGTGCTGGATGCAGGGATCCACCAGTGGTGGGTGATGCTGACTCTGCCCTCCGAGTCTCCTCCTTCTCCTTTCCCAAGGTTACTTTCCCAGTGGGCTCCAGCCTCGGCTCTGCTCGAGTTTCCTTCCTGCAGAACCCATCTCCAAGACTTCCTTTCCTAAAAAAAAACAAAAAAACCCCCCCCAGGCCCCCAAAAAAAAAAAAAAAAAAAAAAAAAGAGCTTTTGCTGCCTCTCCCTACAGGGCCAGATTCCTCAATAGTGATTTCTCTGGAGAATAGCTGGGCCTGAGGTTTCCTTCCCCTCCTCTTTTCTTTTCTTTACTTTCCCCTAACTAAAAATCAGGAAGCTCTAAAATCCTCTTTGAAGTAACACTGTATGAAGAGGATTTATCCTTGTCCACTTAAATATTCATGACAGCTTGCATTTCTGTTCAAAAAGACACTTGTTTATTTAGATAAGATTTAATTTATTCATAATTTACCTAAATTTGCAGGAGCGTGCATGTACATTTTAGCTTATAAGTAGCATAATACATAAAACATTATTGAGGCATGCAAATTACACAAATACAGCATTGGAAACTGCCTGCTTGTTTTAGGTAGATAACTAATTTCTTAGCCTGAGAAGAGACACAAACACAATTGCCTGGGCTTGTTGCCTGGGATTTGGTGACTCTGAATGATGCTTCCCTTAATGGAAGAGGCACAGCTTTGGAGCTGGGCCGTGGCAAAGCCCACTTTTCTTGGACTGTGAACTGCAGGAAAGCTGAAGCTCTTTGATGGGGTGGGTTTTTTTCCAGTCCTCTCCCCAGGGACTCAATTTGGGTTTGCTCAAATCTCTCTGTTTTCTCGGGATGGGGTTGGGATTTGTGAGGATTGTCTCACCGTGTCCGGGGGATGATGGAGGGGGGGGATATCCCTGCTCTTCACCTTCCAGCACTGTGGGATCTGCTCTTGCTGTTCACACCAACAACAGAGCCACTCCCTCCTGATTTATCTCTGCAACCCTCAGGGTGATGTGGCCACTTGTTCCTTCCCTTAAGGCAAAGGAACAAGTGGCCCAAAATTCCCTCATGGCTCCAAAATACCCCATTTTCTACCTGTTTCCAGATAAAAATTGCACAAATCAGCATCCACAGAAACCAGGCTGGGCTTCCTCCCTGAACTCCAGCACCCCGTGCCAGGGGCAGGGCTGAGGCTGAGGCTGGCAGGGAGTTTTGGGTCATGGATTTGGCACTGTCTTAGCACCAGGAGGGCTCTCAGCACTGGCAAAAGTTGTTCCCAACAGGAACAGTTCCAGCCAGGAATTAGATGTTTGCAGTTGTGTATATGGAACGTGGGGTATGTGCACATGAAACCTGCAGGAAATATCTCAAGGACACAAATATTGGGCAGATCCTCATAACCCACAACCTGTAACTGAGGCTCTGGGACACTTCCCATGGGATTCTGCTTTCCCTTGCCAAGCTGCACCTGTTTGGGCTGGAATTTCCAGGGCTGGAATCCTCCCTGGGCTCACAGGCTTTGTTGGTTTGTTGTGCTGGGGTGGACAAGGAGGGATGGGGATGGCAGAGCTTGGTGGTGCTTTGGCTTTTTGCTAGATGGAATTCTTTACAGAGAGGGTGATCAGCCATTGGAATGGGCTGCCCAGGGAACCTCTGTCCCTGGAGGTGTTTAAGGTGAGACTGGATGTGGCATCAGTGCCATGGGCTGGGAACCACAGCGGGGTTGGATCAAGGGTTGGACTTGATGATCTCGGAGGTCCCTTCCAACCCAGCTGATTCTATCATTCTATGATTCTATAGCCAATATTTTCCATCATTTCCAAGATGAGTTTAATGGGGAAAATAAAAACACATTTTCCCTGGCTTTGCCTCCTGCTAAATTGACCTGTGAGCATCTCCAAAGCCTGAGCACTTCAGAACAGGGACGAGTGCTTTTGGTGGGGTCAGGAAAATGCCTTTTTAACCTTGGAAAAACACTTGCACGTTGGGAAAAAAACCTCTCTTCCTGGCACTGGATGTGGAGCCCAGTGTGCAGGTTGATAGGGAGGATAAAAACTGCTGGGAAGGCCCCCCAAGGAGGCAGATTGTGGTGGCAATTCCTTTGTCCTCTCAGACTTGAGTCTGCCAGGTAAACCAGAGCAGGGCCAGCCTTATTCCCATGGAACCTGCTGCTCATGCAGTGAGGAGGAGGAGGAGGAGGAGGTGGCTCTGCTGCATTTGCTTTATAAGGGAATTTAATTACAGAGGCTTAATTACATGATCACAGAGTGTTTGGTTTTCCAGCAGGCCGTGCCCTCGCTGTGTGCAGGGGGTGGACAGAGCTCACCAAAGGAGCTGCTGGTGCTCAGCTCCGTGGGGAAGCCCAGGAGAAACCAACCCCCTGCTCGAGGAGGAGAATGTGGAGCAAAACAAGACCTGAGGAGAAATGGGGATATTAAACACTTCCTGATTAAAGGAGCTCTGCCTGTTGTGTGGGCTGGAGAGCCTGCAATGAAGTGGTGCAATGCACAGGGAGGGCTTTGGGAGCCTTAACTTGGCGCTGCTTAATTTAGTCTGAGTGGTCGTGTTGTCTGACCACGATCTTCCAATTCCTGCCTCTGTGTCTGCAGAGAGCTTTGCACAGGGGGATCAGAGGTGTTCTTTATATAGCCATAATCACCATTTTGTCCTTTTTTCACCTGGCCTCGGCTGGAATTCGTGCACAGATGGTATTTTTAGGTGAGAATTTTAAGATGGAGTGGGCAGACTCAAAATTTTGAGCTGGGGCCCGTTGGAGCTGCAGAAATGCAAAGGAATTCTGCACGGGGTGCAAGGCTTGTGGGAATCACAGATCCCACATTGGATTGGGTTGGAATAGAGCTTAAAGCTCATCCAGTCCCACCCCCTGCCATGGGCAGGGACACCTTCCACTCGCCCAGGTTGCTCCAAGCCCTGTCCAGCCTGGCCTTGGACACTTCCAGGGCTGAGGCAGCCACAGCTTCTCTGGGCAACCTGTGCCAGGGCCTCAGCACCCTCACAGCCAAGAATTTCTTCCCAATATCCAATCTAAATCCCTCCTCTTTTAGTTTATAGCAATTTTAGCTTTTAGCAGTGCCATGAAGGTGAATTAAAACACAGCTTTAAAATACGTGCTAGATAAAAAGTTGGCTTTCCCCACGTTTTTGGAGGGAGCTGAGGTGAGGGTGTGTGTGTTTAGGGGTGTGATGTGTGGAGGGGAGTGAATAAAAACTTCAGCTTTCAAATCATTTAGCTTGAAAAGCTCATGATTGTGTGAGTTTGAGCTCCACGATGCCTGCCCTGAGCAGGAGGGGGAGGTGCAGTGTTTGGGTGTTCATGCACAGACATTAATAAAGGAAAAGATGAATATTTACCAACTGTCCCCGAGCGGGGTGTATCGGAAAAGAATGTGCTATTGATCGCAGGGAAAATAAATAAATAACTAAAAATCCCCCCTCCCCTCACCACCTGTAGATGTATTAGGGAGAAAATATTGAACTGGGCTCTCCTGGCTCCCATGCAATTGATGCAATTTATTTTCAATTTGTCAAACGTGGCATTGGAGCAGCAATTGGTTTTGGTGATTTATTAGGAATTTTCTAACCAGGGCACTCTGTCATTGGAGTTACTTCACTTGTGTTCAAGTGGGTTTTTGTCTTTCTGCAAACTCAAGCTGTGAAGCCAAGCAGGTGAGTTTTTCTCTATTTTCTTTTTTTTTTTTCCCCCAAACCAAAAGGGAAAAGTGAAAGAAATTCAGCCAAAAAGGGAAATGGGGAAAAAGTAGCAGAACTAACATATTTTAAACATGATGACAGGATAGGCTGTTTAAATTGCCTCTGTGAATTGATTTAAAAGCTGTCGGTAGGCATCTGTATTTCATTAACTGTCTTTCTCCTTCATTTCAGTCACTGGAGTCATTGACTCTTATTACCTTCCAGGTTCGTGATATCCATCCACATGGTTATTTTAGTTATTACTATCTGTGTACAGAAAATATAAGAGGCAATTTTGGGACAGAAGCAGCTTGGGAGGGATATGAGTAGAGTGAAATAAATAATTTGATTTCTCTCTGACACCCATGATATAAAACCATCAGGATTACAAGTGTTCGTGCTGGGTGTGCATTTTGGTCAGAGCCTGTGGAAAAAGAGGAGGGGTTTGTGGTAGCAAATCTGGACCTAGTAATGAAGTGTTTTCCCACGTTGAATAACCAATAATGACCCCAGAGCAAATTTCCTCCTGGGAATTAGTTGGTCCCGTGTGCTCATGGTATTTTTCATCCCTTCTGACTGTGGTGGTATCAGGAATTGGGTGAGTGCAAAGTGTATTTTCACTTCTCTCCCACTCTGAGGTGGAGCCTGGTGAGCAGGAGGACCCTTTCCATGTCCTTGGGAACATTAATGATCTCAACCCTCAGGGAACATCCATGCTCCTCACCAGTCACAGGGCTGCTGTGAAAGGTCTTTGTGGTGCATTGAGAGGATTCAGGGTGTTCTGAAGGTCTGCAGCAGGACTGGCTGCGGTGGGGGGGGAAGAGAAAAGCTTTTGGGATGTCCTTCCCAAAGCTCAGGAGCTTTTCTTTCCAGACTGAAGCAACCCAGGCAGTTCCAGATTATTTCCAGAGTTCCAAACCTGCTGCAGGATTTCCCCCAGTGCTCTGTGAGTCTTTAGGTGCTTCCAGCACTTAAAAGAAAATGTGGTGCTTTGGAGACTTCACCTCTGTTTGCTGTCTGAACCACCAACTAACGGTTGGACAACGGGCAAATATTTCTCCTCTGTTCCTCAATTTCCCAACTTTCTGACTTGCAAGCAGGAAGAGCAAAAGCTGCTGTGGTTGGCAGCCAGAGAGGGAAAGGGTGTTGTGTTGTGTTGTGTTGTGTGTTGTGTTTTGTGTTGTGTTTGTTGTGTGTTAGGTTGTGTTCTGTGTTGTGTGTTGTGTTTGCTGTGTTGTATGTTGTGTGTTTGTTGTGTTGTGTGTTATGTTGTGTGTTGTGTGTTTGTTGTGTTGTGTGTTGTGTTTTGTGGTGTGTGTTGTGTTTGCTGTGTTGTGTGTTGTGTGTTGTGTTGTGTGTTGTGTGTTGTGTTGTGTTGTGTGTTTGTTGTGTTGTGTGTTGTGTTGTGTGGTGTGTTGTGTGTTTGTTGTGTTGTGTTGTGTTGTGTGTTGTGTGTTTGTTGTGTTGTGGTGTGTGGTGTGTTGTGTGTTGTGTGTGTGTTGTGTTGTGTGTTGTGGTGTGTTGTGTTGTGTGTTTGTTGTGGTGTGTTGTGTGTTGTGTGTGTTGTGTTGTGGTGTGTTGTGTGTTGTGTTGTGTTGTGTGTTGTGTGGTGTGTGTGTTGTGTTGTGGTGTGTTGTGTGTTGTGTTGTGTTGTGTGGTGTGTGTTTGTTGTGTTGTGTTGTGTTGTGTGTTGTGTGTTTGTTGTGTTGTGTGTTTGTTGTGTTGTGGTGTGTGGTGTGTGTTTGTTGTGTTATGTTGTGGTGTGGTGTGTGTTGTGGTGTGTTGTGTGTTTGGTGTGTTGTGTTGTGTTGTGTGTTGTGTTGTGTGTTATGTTGTGCTGAGGCAGCCTCAGTCACACTCCAGGTGGGATCACAGGGCCTCGGGGTCCAGCTGCCCCTCGGTTTGTGCCTCTTCTTCTTGGCTTTGACATCCATAGGTCTGGTCTTGCTCATCCTGTGGAGCTTCAAAGCAGGTGGGGAAGGGAAGGGTGAAGCTCTGGAGAGGCTGCCCAGGGGCAGCAGGGCAGTGTGACCAATGGTTCCCATCTGGAACGGGAGGGAACAAAGCATCCAGGAGCCTCGATAGGAACACTTGAATGATCCCATTATCAGGGTAACTGCGGTGAGAGGAGACAGCTCTGGCTGCACATACAAGCATTACCTTGATTTAAAGGCAGTGTTTGTGGCTTTAAACGGAATTCTCTGGCTTGGCTGGGTTTAATTCAGCCCGAACAAAGCCGCGTGTTCCGAGTGCTGCGGGAGGAGCCGCTCACCCCGCTCTGCTGCCACGCTGGCACACAATGGGGTACACCAGGGTCTTGGGGAAGCGTGTTGGGAAGGCACCAGCTATTGAGAGCAGGGACATCCCGAGCAGAATGGAGAGTGACCTGCCAGGGGAGGGCCAGCCTTTCCAGGGAATTGATCCATGGCACGAGGATGTCCCGCTGTAAACAGCAAAGCCTCCCATGAGTGGTGGCCTGCAGTTGTGTCAGGGCAGGGTCAGGCTGGATCTCAGGCAAAGGTTCTTCCCCCAGAGGCTGGTTGGGCACTGCCCAGGCTCCCCAGGGCAGTGGGCACAGCCCCAAGGCTGCCAGAGCTCCAGGAGGGTTTGGCTGATCCTCTGGGGCACAGGGGGTGACTCTTGGGGCTGGGCCTGTGCAGGGCTGAGGGTTGGGCTGGATGATCCTTGTGGGTCCCTCCAAACTCAGCATATTCTGGGGTTCTGTGACTGTGAGCACGAATTGGAAAGCATTCCCATACCGAAACCTTCACCTGACCTTCAGGGCTTGGAAGAGGCAGCTTTTCCCTGAGCTCTTTGCTGAGGGTTCAGTACCCAGACCCAGCACCCAGGAGCGTTGCGTACCAGTGTTGTCCCCCATCCTCTGCTGCTGAAGTGAACCCACCCCAAAGCACAGTCAGATCTGAGGTGATGAAGGGTCTGGAGGAGAAGCCATACAAGGAGTGGCTGAGGTCCCTTGGCTTGTTCAGCTGGAGAAGAGACTGAAGTCAGGCCTCAGTGGGGTCTGCAGCTTCCTCCCAAGGGGCTCTCTGATCTCTGTGTGAGCAGGGACAGGACCCCAGGGAACAGCTGGAGTTGAGTCAGAGGAGGCTTAGGTTGGATATGAGGAAAAGGTTCTTCCCCCAGAGGGTGGTTGGGCACTGACCAGGCTCCCCAGGGCAGTGGGCACAGCCCCAAGGCTGCCAGAGCTCCAGGAGGGTTTGGACAATGCTCTGAGGGACAGGGTGGGATTGTTGGGGTGTCTGTGCAGGGCCAGAGGTTGAACTGGATGATCCTTGTGGGTCCCTTTCCAATTCACAATATTCTATGAACCCTCCTGTTTGCCTGGGAGCATTGCTTTGCACTTTGGGTTTGTTCCCTCAGGATTTGTGCTCAGGACAGAAGTGCAGTGACAGCTCGGCAGGAGCCTCGGGCAGAGCAGCAGTTTGGTGCCATCTCACCTGCCCCTCACACCCAGGGCATGTTCTGCACTGCTTGGCTTTTCCCCACTATCTCAGTAGAGTTGCCTGATCCATTTGGGATAGCCCTGTTTGTCCCTTGCTCTCTGTGTCTCTGCATGAAGGAAACACCAACCTTTTGGAATTTGTAGGACTGGTCTAATGCTGCAGGACTGCAGAGGTCACTACCTGAGGTGCTGCTTGCTGGCATCTCTCAGACTTCATTCCTCACACCCAGTTACCTCCCCATCCCCCACCAACAGCAGCAGACGTGACCCCACCACCCATGGAAGGACCCCTTTAACTGTGAACACATCCAATTTTCCAGGCCCATCACGTTCACGCTATTTCCAGCACGTGCTGGATAATGGCACTTCCCAACATCTGCTTTCATTTAAAATTTCCAAGCCTTTTTTTTTTTTTTTTTTGCACACAACTTTCATGCCTGTGCCACCTCGCCCTTACGGGGTGGCAGGATGGGAAGTGGCAACTTCCAGCCCAAACAAAGCACGTCCCCAAATTTTATTAATGTAGATTTGCAGCTGCTCCTGGGACTTGGCAACTGCCTGACAAAGCTGGTGACAGGATTCATCTTATGAAATGTGCCAGTGATAAATATCAAGTGGGAGTGATTAGGAGCAGTGGTTAATTCATGAGTGGGTTTTGCACGTTGGCTGGGGAATGATTTGGTTTCCAGTGGCAGCAGAATGTGTTATTTCTCCTGGCTCTCCCCCGGCCTCCTAAAGATGCTGCAGGACTGAGCTCGTAAAGCAACAACTGTTGCAGCCACTCACCTCGTTTACAAGCCAAGGTTGATCAGCCTTGAAAGGAGAAGGACCTGGTGAAGCCTGAAAGCTGGGACGTGCTTGGGGAGGAGAGGGAAGGGCTGTGAAACCAGGCAGCTTTTCTTTTGCAGGTGAAGGCAGTGGTGATACTTAGGGTAGAAAATCATCCCGCTCCCCTCGGGCTGCAAAAATCTGCTAATTGAGGCAGGACTCATTTCCTGTAAGAGAAACAACCTCCCCCTTTTCAGGGCATTATCGTGAGGGGCAGGGCAGGTATCCCATAGGAGATGCTTCCCTCCTCTTCCTAAGGCTGGTTCAGCTGAAATAGCATCAACTATTTTCCTCCTATTTTCATCCCTCCCTGGCACTTCCCATCTCCAGCTCGTTACAGGCTTGGCAGGGGAAGGAGGGGTGGGGGGGAAGAGAATAGGAAAGAAATGTTTCATTTCCATTTCCAGCCGTGTTTCAGTCCCGAAGAGCAGGCACAGAGCTGATGGTGCTCATGGAGCTGCCTCTGACAGCTCGATGCCAGAGGGAAACCTGGGCTTCCATTTCCAGCCCTGTCCCCCCTGGGCAGAGCTGAGGAGTTCGTGGGGATCAGCAGGGAGAAGGAAAACAATTTGATCAAGGGGCCCTGGAGTCAGACACACAGAGAAACTGGTCTGGTGGGGTTTTTCAGCTTTCATCAGTGTCAAGTTGATTTTATTTTTAGAGAAGTGATGATATTAAAAATAAATGGAGGAGGGGTGAGTAAAGCACCTACAGGTATATGGGGCAGAGCCCCCCTCAGCTCTTCAGCTGGTCCTTCCTGAACAGCCCAAAGCATTTTAGAGCTAATTATGGGAGGTGTGCAGGATGGGGGGGGTTGCAGGTGCAATATTTTCCCGTGTGTAGCCACACATATCTATTGCCCGGCCAGAATCCTTCCATTTTGTGGTACTGGGGAGTCAGAGAGGAGTCAGACCTGCCATGACCAGGATGGTTTCAGAGGGGGGAGGAGGGGGGGGGGGGGGGGGGCTGTTTCACTGTGCCAGTGCACTGGGACTGGTGTTGGTGCTGTTCCCCCCAGCCCTCACAGGGAGGATGGTAACTGGAGTCAGCTCTGCTGCTCCTCAGGAGCTGCCTCCATGTGCTGCCCATGGCCAGCATGAGGTATTTATAACAAAGATTGAAGAAAACCCTGCAGCAGGCAGGGATGAGGGTCACCTGCCCTCCAGACAGGTCCTGTCCTAACTCCTAATTGCCAAAAACTGCTTTAAGACCTGAAGCATTTGTTGTCCCTCCCAGACTGCTCCTCCCTTTCAGCATCAACTGCTCCCACTCACCCTCGGTGCCCTCTGATTCCTTCCCAACCCACCCAGAGCCGTGTTCCTGCTGCCACACCCTCTGTCAGAAGTGAGCTGGGGTTCTGGGGAGGTGTGTCCCCTTTTTATAGGCAGTGAGTGGAGACTGTCTCCAAACATGTCCCTCAGGTTTTCGGATGGTTTTTCATCTGTGCAGAGAAAGGAAGGAAAAACCGTGGGTGGCAGAGAGTTGCCTGGAGAAGTTCTGCTCTCCTTTCACTCAGCCCCAAATTCTTCCCTGTTAATGATGCTCATATATATATATATAAGGCCTTTATATAGTTACTTTTTTTATTATTATTATTTTTGTGCCCCAGCAAAGCTAAACTTAATCAGTGCTGAGGGAAGATGAAAG
Source organism: Corapipo altera (assembly GCF_003945725.1). Classification (NCBI taxonomy): domain Eukaryota; kingdom Metazoa; phylum Chordata; class Aves; order Passeriformes; family Pipridae; genus Corapipo; species Corapipo altera. The sequence continues at coordinate 5,661,588 of NW_020884916.1, read as the reverse complement.
TTCACTTCTTTCTGTGCCAATGAATATGAAAACAAGAGGGTTTTCAAACATCTCTGACGTTTTCCTTGTCTTCTGAGCAAAAGGTAGCAGGAGAGCAATAAAATAAGGCTTCCAGTCAGCACTCTAGCTGCCAAGAGAATTATTAGGCTTTTTCAGCCCAGCCTCAGTGAGGGCTTTTTCACATCCCGGGTCAGGCAGGTGAGATGAGACACTGGTGCAGGGGCAGGGCTGCAGCCAGCAGTGAAGAGGGCAAGTCTTCAATGACCCTATCCTCTCCCCCAGCCTCACATTGGGAAAAACAGTGCATTTCCATAATTTTCCTCTCCTTTGTTATGGAGATGGTGCTGTTCTGGCCCAGACAACGAGGCTGTGCAGGGTAATGGTGCCCCTGTTCTGGCAGAAACTCTGCCAGTGAGGTTTAGTGAAGAATCCTAAGCAGGGGATAACCCCCCCCCATTAATGCTTGTTCAGAGCCTGCAGAGGTGAGCTGGTCCTCTCAGCAACCTCCATTAATGAAGATAATGGTCCGCCTGCAACGAGCCACTTCTGCTTTGCTGCCTCTCATGACCTCAGTGGTGATGAAAACATGTGAGTCCTGTGCCCAGAAAGCCCAGATCTTGTCTGAAAAACAGGAGAGAGGGACCGTGGCCGTGGTTCTGTGGTCACCCCGGCCACAGACGGCAGCGATGGTGAGCGGAGGCTCCTCGGAGGAGCCGCAGGTGACTTCTCCTGATCGTGGCAATCAAGAGCTCAATTTATGCCAGGCTCGAGTGTCACGCTCTGGTAACCAGGCACTTGTTGTTGCTCATCTAGAAATCTCAATCGAGTGCCTTCATTATCACCCAGTGGTGTTTCCTTTGTGGATAACAAGTCACAGTGTGAGCGGCGGCGGCGGCGGAGGGATTTGTGTTGTGGGATTGTCGGCGCTGATTGGAGTCTTTCCTGTGATTAGGGTATTTAGTCAGGTGTGAGAGAGGGAGTTTCTGCTGCCTTGTAAGATCTGAGGTTGCAGTACATCTCTGAGGTGTTCCTTACAAGGCCAGGGTTATGAGTTGCAGCATGAGATCCTGGTTTTCCTTTATCCCATGTCACACCCAGCACTGGCATTGCCTCTCCATGCACACAGGGAACGGTGCTCTAGACACCGCCTGGGATTTTAGCAGCTGTCTAAAGAGGGTCCTGGTGGAGCTCTGTCCTCTCTGCAGGGTGTGGATGCCACGGGAGGGGGAAAGGTCCACCCAATAACAAGGAAATATTCCAGGGATGTGAGAAACGGTCTTTTCTTGTTGTATGGAAAAAAACAGGATGTCAGGTGGGGCAAGAGCTTCTGGTGCAGCAGCTGCAGGAGTTGAGAGGCAGAGTTGCTCCACCCTGGCTGAACACCGTGGTGCTTTGATTCCTCGAGGAGATCCCTTAATTGGGATGGATGTGGAACTGGGGGAGAGGCTGGCGGCACAATCCATCAATTTTACCCATGAAAAATGATAGGAAGTGGCATCCTCCCCCTGCCTGGCAGGCTCCAGCCTCCTCCACTGCACACCTCATTATCCCCTTCCACTGCTTCATCTGGATAACGTTCATCCCTAATGGTGGTGGAGGGATATTAAGTTCCACAGTGTTATTTGATTACCAACCCACCCCTCTTCCTTCTGGAGTGGCAATGGGGCATATTTCCAAGACAACATGGATTGCTAGTTCTGGACTGGTGGTTGCAAGATGAGGGAGAAGGATGTCCACGCTCAGGGTCCTGCCTGGGATGTGTAATATTTCAGAGTCATCAGTGCTTCTGGCCAGACTCCTGTTTTTTGGGCTCCAGGAGAAGCTTTAGCTGTGACCCAGCAGAATGAGGAGGCTCAGCCCTGCCAGGAGTTGTAGAGCTGAGCTGAGGGTTAGACAGAGAGCTGGGAGGGGCAATAAAACGGGCAGAGCTGGGTGTCACAATATAAAGGTGTGTCCAGGCCAGATGAGAAATTAAATTATCCTGTGGGCTGGGGACAGTGTGGGTATTAAAACTGCTCCTTCTCCCCTACCTACTGAGTACAGGTAGTACCTCACACAGTACCTGGAAGGAGTCCTTGGCCCCCTGAGATGTCCTTGTGGGTCTCCTTTATCTCCCCTGACTTTCCCTCTGTCCTCATCAGGCACTTCAGGCAGTCCCCATTAGTATGAGCCCCCTGGGCTCCTGGGCCAGCTCAGAGGTGCATCCCAATTGCAGCTCACGTGTCCACCAACCCCAGTAATCTCTTCAAAGGCTTCTAACAAGTTAATAAGGATTGATCTGCTTTTCATCAGATCATGTTGACTGTTCTTAATGAACCTGGGCATTTTCAAGCCTTTCTTTCCCCTTAAAAATGAGCTTCCAAATAAATACTCTTCTTGTGGTCGATGGGCAGCTGATTCCTTCTGCATTCTCCCAGCTGGAATTAAGATTTGGACTGAAGAGGGACCCCTCCAGCTTTGTGATGTGTTGGGTTTGGAGGGGGGCTTAAGTCAAGCAAATCTTATACTTGGTCTTAGATAAAGATTGATTTAATTACAATTAGCTGTCTCATTGAGTGATGGCTTGAGAAAGCAGGTTCAGGCCTGATTTCTCTGAAAGATATCCAAGATTTAGTTGTTAGCTCTCAGAAAACATCCAGATCTTGATTTTATCCTGGAATGGCTGAGCTTCGAATAGTAAAAATACAGGTGGGAAGAAACAATTCAAGAGGAGCCCTGAGAGCAAAGAAATGAGTGACTTTTCCACAAAAACATATTGCTGTGAGCAACTTGGATAATCCACCCTGCTGCCTGTAGCAATGCCAGGAGAGAGTTGTAGGAGGAATGGGGTCTTTGGGAGATCACTGGTGGTTCTTGTATAAATGTCCCAGTGCTGTTGGAACTCTCTGTTCCCTCCTAGCCTTTTTAAGGGAAATCCATGGGACTGAAGTCCTGCCCTGGCATTGTCTCCCCTGTTTGGTAAATCCCTTGTGCACATGTTGCCATCTGGTCCCTAATGCTTTGTGTCAGTTTAAGTTCCCCTAAGCTCTTATTGACCATTTCTTGTGTTATCTGCACACTCCCTAATTCCTCTTCTCCTCTCCCCGGGGATCTGATCCCCGACTTAGGCAAATCCTCATCCTCTTCATTTGTGAACACAGATGCAAAAGTAAATATTGTAAGTGTCAGTGTCAGCTTCTTATCCTCTTCTGCCTCCAATTTCCCTCTGTCAGTCTTATCTGGGCTGGATCCACTTATCTCCCTTGTCTGTATAATGGTCTTTTCCTTCTCTGTTTTTATAAAAGCCGGGAGATTCTCTGTCGTTAACTGCTCCTTTAATTATATCCTCGTGTGTTTACCTTCCCAACCTGTGGCCCTACTTCTAACACATCCCTACTTCTAAGCAGGAGAGTTTTCTTTGTACATCACTTTGATTAAAGGTAGGAATGGCACAAAATCCCGTGCTCTGGAAACTCAAAACCTTGGGCTGTTTGAAGCCGAACCTGAATTCCGCGTCGAGCCGGCGCCATTGGCTCTGCTTTGGGAGCTGCTGGGATCCCTGGGCTGGTGCACGTGGGAGATGTGGGACAGGACACCATCCCAGCCCTCAGAGGGATGAATTGTAGGAAATCTAAAGGGGTTTTTCTATCTGTGGGTCTTGATTGTCCCACAGAAGAGGACGGAGTTGTGCGGGTGAAAGCAGGACAGGCACTGGCAGCAGGAGCTGAGCTGCCCTTTCCCTTGTGATTTTTTATGGATGCAGGAGGATTTGGGGAGAGACCATAACTAAACATGTAGTTTAAGCCAGAGCACAAACAGCAAACCCCCCAAAATGCTTTGGAGCACGTTTCTCCTTGGAGAGCCGCAGCCTTGGTGGGTTCTCCCTGTGCTGGGCTGGCATTGGATCCACTCCGAGCCTCAGGATTTGTAGCCTGATCACTGTTGATGTTATAACCTGAATAAATCGATTTTTTTTTGTGCCTGTAAATGCCCCACAATGGTGTTTATTACAGAACAATCCCTACCAGGGAGGTGTCCTGTTGGATGATGTACAGCAACACTCAACGGCGCCGGAGCGTGAGGGTTCTGCTTTCGGCAGGCTGCAGCAGTTTGTAATTTCAAGATCAATATGATGATGTGTTTTTTGAATTTTAATGAATAAACTACACTGGTGTTTGTTGTTTACCTGCTTTCTGATTTCCTAACAAGTGGCTCTAGTGATAATTACCAAAATTGTGTAGTCACAGAAGGAGGGAGGAGGGCGGGGGGGGGGAACCTGGATCCTTCATAGCTATCCAACTGGGCAATTATCTCCATACTGTATGTGCTGCTTTTCTATAAATGTTGAAATTCAGTAATTACCACCAGAGCCAGCCGTGACATTTTGAAAGCAGATACATAACAAATAGGGATGCCATGGAGTCATTAAAATTCAGATATCAAAACAGCTCTCCCTATTCTTCTGTGCATGAATCCATCTCTTTGTTTCATGAAGAATTCAGTTGCCAATTAAATACGTTTTCTTTCCTTTTTCTTCTTTGTTTTTTTATTTTTCTTCCCTTTTCTTGTTCCTTTTACAAATGAATTCTAATCTCCATGAAAGGAGCTGAATTGACAGTCGTGACAGTTGGTGCATTAGGAGAAAACATGGATAAGTTTAGTCCTTCCTAAGGAACCCAGCCAGCACCTCCCCAGCTTTGGAAATGGCGAGGTTGCATCGGAAATTTAGAGGGGAAAGGATGTCTTTCCCAGCAATTCCCCTTTTCTCCTTCTGGCACATTTTTTCCTACTCATCCTATAAGAAAAAACATCTTCTGAGGTGGTTGATAACTTCAGGATATCTTTTTTCTGCCTGTCCTGCTGGAGATGTGGTTTCTTGGCCAACAGGAATAGCTCAATTATTTCCCAAATTGTTATTCGTGCTGCAGTCTCGTAGCAATCTCTGGCATCTGGCAGTTGGGGGTTTTTAGTTGGGCTTTTTTTCTAGTGTGGTTTTGTTTTTTGTGGTTTTTTTTTTTCATTTTATTTTTTAACAATGTTGTCTTGTTTAGGGGTTTGACTCGTGGAAGGCAGGATGTGATGCCTCCCAATCAGTCGCTAATGAAACGCAGGGATTGACAGCCCAGGATTGATCCTTCCTTTGTAATCCTGTAACAGGCAGACAGGGCTGGCTCTGAACCTGTCAGGGGTTGTGTGTCAGACAGGTGTGATGAGGAACCCGGGCGCTGAAAACAAGGAGAACAGTGCTCTCATAAACCTCACAGCACAGAAACCTGTAGGGCTCCTCCACCTCCTCCCTTCCCGTGCCTGAGGGCTGCTCCTCTGCTTTTCCATGGATGTCTTTTAGAGACAGCAGGAAGAATTTGTTGGGAGAGGGGCTGACATATGGAGGCAACCCTGATCCTTAGGTGTGGGGGAGAACCACGAGCCTAAATAGGCCTAGGATGGACTCATGGAATGGTTTGAGTTGGAAGGGACCTTAAAGCTCACCCAGTGCCACCCCCTGACATGGGCAGGGACACCTTCCACTAGCCCAGGTCACTCCAAGCCCTGTCCAACCTGGCCTCAGACACTTCCAGGGATCCAGGGGCAGCCACAGCTTCTCTGGGTAACCTGTGCCAGGGCCTCACCACCCTCACAGTCAAGAATTCCGTCCCAAAATCCCATCTAACCCTGCCCTCTGGCAGCCCCTTGTCCTGCCACTCCAGGCCCTTGTAAATAGTCCCTCTCCATGTCCTTGTCGGCTCCCTTCAGGTACAGCAAGGACGATGAAGAGGCTTGGAGAGGTCCCTGCTCCTAAAGACCGATGGCTTTTGTCTCTCATGGCTTTACTCCACACTTTCCCTGTAGTTTGCCCCTAGCAAAGGTCTCCTCACCTCTTGGATGACACCCTGACCTCTCTGCTTAAGTCAGATTATTTAATGCCTCCTTCCTGTAGAAAATAGCTCTGGGACTTAAAGATTTCCTTTTGCACTGCTCTGAATGAGGAGCTCGTACAGTTTTAAGAGGCCTGGAGTCCATGCTCTGGTTGTCCAGTGGTGGACAGCTTTGTGTCACCTCCATCAGCTCCACTCTGGGAGCAAATCCTTGGACGAAGCCCACTCCAGGACAGCTTTATTTAAGGTTTATTCTCAAGCCTGCTGCTTATGTATTAAGGTGAATAGGAATTATATTCACTTCAAGGCGAGACGAGGCCCTTGTGTTGACTACATTATCATTTATACTAACAAAAAGAGCTTAAAATGTTAGCATATCCTTTTGAAAACGGAGCTTTGCATCCTATTAAGAGGAAGGAAACACAACCTGCAGCACATTACACTTCCAAGCACCTGTCAAGGAACACTTACGGCTGTCGCCTGCTCACGGAGCATCCAGCCCCAGGAATGCAGTGGGAATCACTCCTGGGGTGCTGGTCCCCCCCAAAAAAGAGGTGGGAGATGCTGTGCCCTGTGGTGGTTTGGACCTGGCTCCCCACCAAGTCCTCAGGACCAACCACAGCGAAAAGGCCTCCCCACCCCCACCCCCTTTTATAAAGGAAAGGGAAGGAAAAAAAACCAAAAGAACCGAAATAACAGAACTAAAGCAATGTATATATATTTAAACTTATGTACAGTTACAAAAACTATTTACATATAAGAAAGAAAACTCCAACACCCCAAAATAAAAACAGGGAAAAAAACCCAGATATACACAGCCGATAGAGAGCTAGTAAAAATCTTAATACTTTCCTTAGGAAAAGCACAAGTCACAGCACCAGGTTTCTCCTCCTGAATTAGGAAGGAGCAGCAGCCTTTCAAGGACCTGTAGGCCTCCACTCCCACACCAGGAACCCAGCGAGGTTACTTCTTTCTCCAACATCACTGGAAGAGATGTGACCTCTAACTTCCTTCCCCCTTCTGTTTATACTTCTGTTTATGTAAAGAATAGAATGGAGTATTGGGATATGGATACTTCCTTAGTTCCGCCCTGGTTGCCAGGAAGAGGCCTAAAACCAAAGCACTGAAGTGCCCTTAAAATCCAGCCAAACCCACATCTTGGACAGAAGATCGGGGAACTCGGGCGATTGGGAGCTGCTGCTGTGGAGGGAAACGTGTCTCCCAGCTTGGATTTGGAGCGGGGGGGATTTGGATGAGACTCCCCCAGCTTGGGACACTGTGGATTTTGGGAGGGTGGTTTCCAGCCTGGCTGAAATAGAGGGGAAAAGCAAACTGAATTTAGCCTCTCCCAGTGGGAAAAGCACTTCAACACCAAGGTTCCTTCCTGCTGGTTTGGGTGCAAGGGAATAAGGTGCAAGTCCTCGGTCCCAGGAGGACAGAGGTTTGCAATGTGTGCCTCATGCAGGTGTGTTACACCCTAAACTGGCCACGGGGATGGTGCCTCCCATTCCCTAAATCTGCTCTCCCATCCCCAGTGCAAGGCAGTAAGTTTTACCTGCACCAGTGTGAGCAGAGTCTTTGTTTTGAGGAAAAATGGGAGAAACCCTAAATCCCAAACAGAAAAACTCAAAAATTCTTTCCCCAAGCAGGGCTTTTGGAGATAAGCTGCTGCTTGGCAATTTGCTAACGTGAACTTTTAGCCCCAGTGGAGTCTTTGTAGAGCCAAAATCCACCTTTAGGGGAAGAAACAGGATATTCAGGTGCAGAGCTGCTTCGTCAGCCTGTGAGTCTGGTGCTTGGAGTCTTTTACAATTGTATCCTCTGCTTTAGAAGGAAATCCCTCCTGAACCCTTCATGCTCTGCCATCTCTGCTGAGTTGCACAAGGAGGGTGAGTGCTGCTCCTGGACCAATTCAAGAGCATTTTTGCAGAGAGAGTGAATCATAAAAGACCCAGAATGGTTTGAATTGCAAGGGAGCTTAAAGCTCATCTTGTTCCACCCCCTGCCATGGGCAGGGACACCTTCCACTATCCCAGGTTGCTCCAAGCCCCGTCCAACCTGGCCTTGGACACTTCCAGGGATGGGGCAGCCACAGCTTCTCTGGGAAACCTGTGCCAGGCCCTCCTCACCTACTCAGCCAGGAATTCCTTCCCAGTATCCCACCCAGCCCTGCCCTCTGGCAGTGGGAAGCCATTCCCTGTGTCCTGTCCCTCAATCCCTTGTCCCAAGTCCCTCTCCAGCTTTCTTGGAGCCCCTTTAGGCACTGGAAGGAGCTCTAAGTTCTCCCCTTCTCCTCTGCAGGCTGAACCCCCCCAGCTGTCCCAGCCTGTCACAGCTGCCTCAGCCTGAGTGAACATTTCCCTTTGAGCCAGGGCTCAGCACAGCATCCTCGGAGAGCAGCTTTGCTGAGCTGCAAAACCAGGCACAGCTTTTAAGAGACAACCCTTTGATTTTGGTGAAGGCCCCACACATCCCCCTGCCTGGTGCCCAGCAGGGCTGTGCTTTGCCATCTCCAGTTGCTGCAGGAGGTTTGTTGTGGCCACCAGGGCAGGGCTGTGTGCTGGGTGAAGCAGTGAGCATGGACATGCCCTTCCAGAGCTCCTTTGTGCACAGGGGGCAGGAGATCAGGCAAGGAACAGTGTGGCCAACAGGTCCAGGGAAGTGATTCCTGCCCTGGACTCAGCGCTGGTGAGGCCACCCCTGGAGTGCTGTGTCCAGCTCTGGGCCCTCAGCTCAGGAAGGACATTGAGGGGCTGGAGCAGGTCCAGAGAAGAGCAGTGAGGCTGGGGAAGGGACTGGAGCACAAGTGCTGTGAGGAGAGGCTGAGGGAGCTGGGGGGGCTCAGCCTGGAGAAGAGGAGGCTCAGGGGAGACCTTCTCACTCTCTACAACTCCCTGACAGGAGGGGAGAGCCAGGTGGGGGTCAGGCTCTGCTCCCAGGAACCAGCAGTCGGACAAGAGGGCTGGGTCTTCAGCTGTGCCAGGGGAGGTTTAGGTTGGATATTAGAAAGAATTTCCTTCCAAGAGGGTGCTCAGCCATTGGAAAGGGCTGCCCAGGGAAGTGGTGGATTCTCCATCCCTGGAGGTTTTTAAGATGAGACTGGACGTGGCACTTAGTGCCATGGTCTGGTAACCACAGTGGTACTGGATCAAGGGTTGGACTTGATGATCTCAGAGATCCCTTCCAACCCAGCTGATTCTGTGAAAGCCACGAGCCAGGCTGTGCTGACAGACTGATCCCTCTCCAGCAGCACCTTCCTCAGCCCCCGGCACACGCCGTGAGCGTTTCCAGGAGTGAGCAGGGGGAATGAAGATGTCTCACTGTCCTTTCTCATCATGCATCCAAGATCCCCCTGATAGGCAGAGCACCGTTCCCTCACCTGTCCACTTTGATTAATTCTGTGCCTCATTCCTGGGCTCTGTGAATTTGTCTCGGTTCTGCTCTGCCCCTCGATGCAGAAGTTTCTCCCCCTCCTTTTAACCACTGCTCTCCTGAAAAGCCCAACCTTGCCTACACGGTGAGAGCAGCAGGAGATGATGTGCTGAGTCCCTGTGCATTACAGAGCACAAAATCCAGCCGTGAATCCTCTTTACAAACCCCCAGAAACCGCTGCCAATGCCAGTGCAGTGGTCGGAGAAGCGCCGCAGCTTCCAGGCACTTCAAACCCAGCACTATCAGGAGGGCTCTGGGCTCACACAAAGTACCTCCAGCTTTAACACAGAGGAGGGAATAAAAGCTCAGCAACACTGAAGTCCGCTGGAAAGGTTTCTTGTGTGTGCAGGAAGATAATATATGGTAATGAGGACAGCACCGAGCTGCTGTAAGTTACAAGAACTTATCACTGCTCTCTGCTGTTGCGGCACATTCCCGGGATTTGGTCTCGCCAAAGCAGCGTGAATAGATTTATTTTGCATTGTTAGACTGTCAAGTCACTGCAGAGCAACAACTTCCAAGTGATAAGTTCTGCAGCGTGCAGGAGTTGGGAATTACACGCTTTTAGTCCCCGGCAAAGAGCCGGGGGGGTGAGGGCGGCTCGGCAGGAACCTGCATCCCACTCTGTGCTCCCTGCAGACGGTCAGTGGCATTAGCTCCCTCCCCCAGCCCCCCAGGGGGCTGTTATTAAGGATTATATCAGTTATTTCCAGAGCAACTGAGATGTCACTGGGGAGAAGAGGGAAGGGTTGGGTTGAGCTGGTCTGGGACAAGTTGGGTTGGAAAGGGGAGGAGGCCCAAGCTAGGGGATGTCCTGTGGTGGAACATCTGGGACACAAGTCCTGTGTGGAGCAGCCGAGGGTCCTGGGGTTCAGCCTGGAGGAAAGGAAGCTCAGGGGGGACCTTCTCACTCTTCACAACTCCCTGACAGGAGGCTCTGATGAGTTGGGGTTTGGCTTTTCCACCAGGTAACAAGCGATAGAACAAGAGGAAATGACCTCAAGCTGCAGCAAAGGAGGTTCAAGTTGGATATTAAGGAAAATTTCCTCACTGAAAGAGTGGTCAAGCGTTGGAACAGGGGAGTGGTGGGGTCAGCATCCCTAGGAGTGTTCAAAGAACAAGTGGATGTGGCATTTCGTGACATGGTTTAGTGGTCCTGGGGGGATTTGGTCAAAGGTTGGGCTTGATCTTGGAGGTCTTTTCCCACCTTATTGATTCAATGATCTCCTCTCCTTGCCTGATGGATCAGATCTCACTTGTGGGGTTTTCACCCTGTTGCTGTCCCTGACAGTGGAGATTTGAGTTTACAGGTGTTGGGGTGACTTCAGCGTGGAAACCACTGAACTCTGTCCCCCCCAGCCATGAGGAGCCGGCAGGGAGGTGGCTCTGGGTGCTGTTTAACTGTGTCATTGTCCCCAGCTGTGGGTGACACCATGGGAAATGTCCCCACCTGCAGCAGGGGGGGTGGTTCAGCCCTTCCACAAGCTACAAGGGCACGGAGAGCACTCCTGTAAGAGCAGGAGCTGCTCTTGGATGTGGAATAAAAGGGAGAGAATTAGATTTGGAGCCATGGAGATGAAGCACGTAAGGAGACTGGGAGGAGAGCCCAGACTTTCAGGTAATTGTTCTTGAGCTTTCATTTGGTCCTGAAAAGCTAAAAATGCCATCTGGTCCTTGTTGGTTAAGACTGAGTTGTTTTCTTTTCTTTTTCTTTGGCTCTCCCGAGTATGTAGACAAGTTTATTCCTTCTTGTGGTGAGTGTTGCACATGTAGGTCTGGTCTGTGCCTTTTTTCTGCATCACTACATTTATTTGGCACAGTATAACTTCCCAAAACTGGTGTTGCAGTGCCGCCTACCTTGTGGTATGGGGGGGTGGGCACTGCCTGGTGAATGCAGAGCACCCTGCAATGGCCTCCAGGCTGCAATGTTTTGCTATTACTTTTTTAGTATTCCACTAGAGTTTGAGACTGTATCAAGAAACTTCTTTTGAAAAGGAAATAAACCCATAAATTATGGCATAGTCTTTGCAGGAAGGCAAAAGGAATACAAGACTGTTTAAATGTATTATTTGCTGACCTTGACAGTTTACTTGTAAAGTTATTTAAACATTTGGGTTTGCAGGGCGGGTGCTCTTATTTATTTATTTAATAAGCTGCCAGATTTACAAATTGCAAAACTTTGGTGGGTCCTCTTATCTCCTGCAGAACCACTGAGATGGCAAAACATATTTTCAAAGATTCTGTCTGTATTTGCATGAAGAAATCGGAAAGCAAGTTGTTTTCCTTCGTATTCATGACAATCCCTCTGGCCCAGTACAACCCACCCTTTAATTTGGGGTAGTTAGTGTGGGAGAAGAATGGGCCCAGCAGTTTGGCTTCACTTTGTTGCTGATGCCATCACGGTAATTAAAATTGATTCATAAGTAAAGACAATGAAATCTGTGCTACCTGTTTATTCAGCACGTTGTCAGCCTGCAGAGCACAATAGTTGGGGTCACCGAGGCCAAATCTACCAGAGAGCTGGAGGAGTTTTGCCAAATTAAGTTTTCAAGATGAGCCCTTAATTAGTGGAACATTTTCAGATGGATGATGGTGGAAAATACCAGACCCAAAACAGGAGCAGGATCTCCACTGGCTCTGCAGGAGCGTGACCTGGAGTCCCTCAGGACATCCTTCCCTGGGTGCACCCGCAGGTTTTATGGCATAAAACATTCCAGGAGTGACTTAATCCTGGTTGCATTAATTCGGCACAGCAGCACATCTCTGCTGATAGCAGCTCAGGGCGTTTAATAAGTGCTTGATTGGATTGAGGAATCCCTGGAATGCAGGGAAAACAGCTGCCATGGAGCTCTGATGGAAGGCAGCCCCGTGGTTTGTTGGGATTTTGTGTCGTGCTGGCGTTACCCACACTGGTTTAGTGTTTCAGGTGGAGCCTACAAGCGTGAGCTGTGAGTCTTGTGCTCCCAGATTTGTGGTTTTTTAGTCAATGGAAACAGGCAACCTCAGCAGATGATTTGTCTCAGCTGAAAATAGGCATTTGAGGAGACTCGCCTGCTAAAAGTGCTCATTTCTCTCTTTTGGCTGCAAAGGAAATCTCAGGTGACTGATTCATCCTTCAGTGCCTGACTCGAGATGTCTGGCCTGTTTGCTTCGAACAACTTTGAAGCTTTTCAGCGCTCTCTGAGTATTTTAAGAGGAATTGAATTCCCTGGCTCGGGCTGTACGTCACTGGATTAATCCTCGAGCTGGAAACAATCTGCTTGGAGTGAGACAGCGCGGCCGTAATTATCAGGCTGTTGAGACAACAAGGAGTGTGTTGGGCAACTGGTTTGGTCACGAAGGAGTTTTGAAAGGCAGATTTAGGCTGATGCCAACTAGGCTTTGAAAATCCACCTATTTACTCTTCAAAATATGCAGGAGCAGAGATTTTTATGAGTAATCCTTGTAGTTCTTCCACACAAAGAACTATTAATGTTAGATAGCGATCCTCTGACTTTGTAAAAGGATAAAGAAGGGCAGAAGGATTGAGTGGTTGGAGAGAACTGTGTAGCAAATGAAAATCCATTTTATTTGCCCTCACAAGCATGGGCCAAGGTTGGAAAAAGGCTGGAGTATTGGCCTGTTTTAAATAAAAGTCACTGAGGAGGAGCTAAAGGAGAGAAGTGTTCACATCCCTGATGGCTGGAGTTACCTCGAGTGTGGGTTTTGCCTTGTGTTCAAGTGCTGCGGGGGTCAGAGGTTGAAAGTTATATTTCAGGGGGTGAGGCTTGTGATGTGAAAGAGGAATGATAGAGCAGTGAGGAATAAAACACTCTTGCAGTGCTGCTGCAGGACTCAGGGTCATAAAAAATATTAATAATCTTTGATAAGAGTTCCCTTGAGAAGGGATTTTTCCAACCATAATGCAGCTACCGGTGGGTGACATCCCTGGGGATGGGACCTGGATCATCTTTAAGGTCCCTTCCAGCCCAAACCATTCTGGGATTCTTTGATTCTACTGGTGCTGCAGGACATCTATTTTCTGTTTCCATGACAAAGGACCCCGTGTGGATGGCGGGAGTGTTGGGAAGGGGTGAGCACCTCCTCCCCTCCATCCCACAGGAGGAGCTGGGATTGCTGCCCACCAGCCCCGGCCTGAAAAGGGGAGCTCCCAGTGGAGTTCAGGGGGTGAAAAAGCCCAGAGTTTTTTGCATCTCTGTGTGAAGTGAGCAACATTTGCCATTTCTGATATTTCAGGGGAGACCTGACTTTATAAAGCATTCATGAGCTTGGCCTCCTGGTGTGCATTTTTTTTTCTCCCCTGGTTATTAGGAAATATTCAAATACTGCAAACAAATGTCAGTCTGTAGAATATTCATGAAGTCTCCTGTTCAAGTCGGTCCCCCAAGTCGCTGCTGGCTGGAATACATCAAGCTAATGCTGATTGCCTACATTTAGGGTTGAATAAAGATATTCCACTAAATAAGTGTGGAATGGCTTTTTCGAGTTTGGAGACTCTGGGAATTGAAAAGGCTCAGACAGGTCCCTGTGCCAGGGAGCTGCTAATGGAGGTTGTTTTTCTGTGTGCTTGGCCATCTCTTGATATCAGGGCTGGAATTTATCTCCTCTGCCTCTGGCCATCTTAAATCCCTCTCCTAAGGTTTTAGCTGGGCTCCCCTCTTTAGTCAAGAACAGCAATTAAAGGCCGAAATGTGACAAAATATCAACATTTGGAAATGTTTTGAAAACGTAATTTTAAAATAAAATCAGAAAGCCAAAACAACCAAACTCCACCCAGACAAACCACTTCAGACTGGTTAAATTCTTTCATTCAACATACGCAAACCGTGCTATGATGAGCCTTGCTTACTTCCAAAATAACAAACTTAATGTTTCAAATTTAATACTTTTACCCTTGAAATACCGTTTCATTTGGAAAGAACACAGGGTGAGTTGCTGATACAAAATTGCCAGAGTAGGACATGCCACCACTTCAAAAATGACTTTGTAAATGCTTTTTTTGGTTTGGTCAAACTGGAAGCAGTTTTGCAAATAAAACAAATGTTTCTGATAAAATAATGTTACAAAGTGGCAGAATGTTTAGAGAAAAAAAAAAAAAGGAAAGTTTAGGGCTTGGCTTATGCCCATTTTTGTCCTGCTTTTGGGTTTGGATACAGGGAGGTGAGAAAGGACGATAGCTAGGAAGGTACTTTGGTCTGGCCATCAGAGATGAGCTAAAACCCAGTAGGTGGAAGATGAAGCTTCCAAACAATTTCAGGATAGAAAATCAGTGACCCCTTTCCCAGGAAGGCTGCTCAGCTCCTGGCACAGTGTGCCAGGGGTTAGGGCACATTCTTTGATCAGCTCCTGGCACAGTGTGCCAGGGTTAGGGCACATCCTTTGTTCTTGGCAGAGTTTCAGTGCAAACCAGATGTCGTAGTTCAGGTCCCTTCCAAGCCAACGCATTCCCGTCGAGGCCAGAGGTGGAAACAGCTCATCCCAGTGGTCCAGAATCCGTGGGTCCAGCCTCAGGTAGTTTGTGGATGCTGCTGCCACACACATTGATAGGAAAAGAGCTTTGTGATACCTTTGTGCAGCAGCCACTTGCTTTTTCAGAGCCCATCTTTAGCATGCGAGCCACAGGGAGAATAATTACGTTGAACAGAAACACTGGGTTCCCAAATGAAGATGTTCAGTGCCTGTACACAGCGTGCTCCTAATGAACAGAAATGTCAGGCCAAAATAATAGATGAGAAGGATTATATTCTCGGAGGTGGGTTGGATGATTACCCTGCCTTTGTGGGAGGCTGTCTGGAGGTGCTGTGCTGCAGCTGGAGGCGGCTGCTGGACGGGGAAGACCAAGGAGTTGATCAAAAATAAGGGAATCCCACAATGCTTTTGAGAGCTGCTAATTAAAGGGTTTAATCTTGGGTTGATTTGCTGAGAGGCACCAGGAGTGGCTGGGAGGGGAAGTGCCTTTGTTTGGCCACCACAGTCCCCGAGTGGAGCTGGGGAGAACAAGCTCTACTGGGGCTGAGGTGAGACCTGGGGGTGGTGGGAGGGAGAGCAGCTCTCCCTGGTACATCCCACCCCCCCCTCTCCATCCCTTTGGATCCCTCAACTTGGGAGCTCTCTGGGGCCTGCAGTGGGGTTGGGGGGCAGCTCTTTGCAGCCCCTGTGTTCCCTCCTCCTCCTCCTGGTGCTGAAATCCCTCACACAACCATCCTTTCTGACCCCACTCTGCTGAATTTTCATGAGACGCTTCCCGAGCTGCTGTTCTTCAGCCAGTGCCACCTCCTCGGAATAAAATCCAAGAGACCTTAAACCTCGCTCTTAATTTTTCGCTCCCTGCTAAAATTGCTGCATAAGGATATTTGAAGAAGTCATTGCCCCCTGTGGATATTATCACTTAATCTTCTTTTGCTTCTTAATAAAAGCCTGGCACGAAAGTCACTGGCTGCAAACAGCCACATCCCATGCTGCCTGTGCCTCGTAACAGTATTTTTTAAGATCATGGCTCATAACCACAGGGAGAGGTCTCTGTGGAGGGAGTGAGGAGTAACTCTCTGTTTATAGCCATTTACCTTCAGCTGTAATGTATTTAAGAAGGAAAATTGCCACTTAGACTTGCAAAGCAAATTGGCTTGTGCTCAGTAATAGCTTTCTAGTGTCTGTCTAGGAAAGGTCAGCCCAGAGACTCCTGCACTGCAGAGCTCAGCCCTGATGGCCAGAGGGAGATGGCGTGGCCCCAACCTGGCATTTTCTCCAGCTCTGAAGGCCCCAGTGCCCCCACACTCAGGTTTGTCAGGTTCCTCTGTCATTGTTGAATCCTGGCTGGGGTGCAGAGCTGTCCTTGGTGTCTCCTTATGGGCACAGGAGCCCCCCCAGCATGGAGCTCCCCAACTTGGGTCAGCCAGAGCCTCTGCTCTGTGTTCTGCCTTCCCTCCCTCACCTCCCACTCTGCAGATGCCTCAGCCTGCGTGTCCTGCTGCAAAGAGGGCCCATGTTCCATTTTAATGTTATTAACCATCGCCTTGGCAACAAATACAGATGTTGTGTTTGCAGCAGCAGCGTTTCCCAGGTCCCTGAGGAGCCTTTACCCTTGAGTGCATTTAGCTGATAGCAAAAGCAAAGCGAAGGTAAAACAAGCTGGTTGGGAAGGAGGCCCTGGCCTTTTCCATTTCAGTCAGGCTCCCAAGTGCAAATTATCAGGTCTGGGAATGCCCTGCCTGTCAGCCCTCTGTAAATCTCACCCACTTACCCATCCCCACGATGTAAAACAAGCAGCGTTACCAGCTCCCAACAGCCACTGTTGGGGCAAGGCTGGCAAAGCAATTACCTTAATAACTTAAATAGCAACAGTGATAATGGAAAATGCAGCTCTGGCTGTGTTTGAAGCATTCTCACCTTTGTGGGGAATCAGTTTTGGGGAGCAGCAGGAGATGGGAGAGAGGTTTTGTTATCAGTGCGTGAAGCAAAACCACCTCAGATAATTGTGGTTTGCAC
This sequence comes from Corapipo altera, assembly GCF_003945725.1. NCBI lineage: Eukaryota > Metazoa > Chordata > Aves > Passeriformes > Pipridae > Corapipo > Corapipo altera. The sequence continues at coordinate 5,644,816 of NW_020884916.1, read as the reverse complement.
TGTGGGCATCAACCTCCAAATGCAGTCCCAAAATCTCTGCCATGTGCCAAGGTACCTGGGGATGGACATCTTGGAGGAGAGGCTGAAACACCCCTGAGAGCCACGAGGTGAGGACAGGAGGGTGATGAGGGTGCTCAAACCCAGGCTGGGATAGGTGTAACCCTGAGAACAGGGCCCAGGTCATGATGGCAGTGGCAAGAGCTCAGAGTTACCAGGAGCCCCTGTGTTAGCACATTAACTGGACAGGAGAAACTTCCAGTGATCCAGCAATTCACCTCTGCCTTGGGAGAGAGCAGGATGCTCGTATTCCTCCCTTGTCTTAACTCTGCTTTGCATCTCCCCAGTCCTTTCCTGACTTATCCCCTCGTTCTGCCCCATCTACTTAAACTGGATGAAGCAAAAACTGGCATTACTTTGTATTTCCATGGTTTTCCTTGCAGCAATGCCCTGATTTGATCTGTCCATCTCAGCCCAAATGCCAGCCAAGGTCCATTTGCTGTAGCGTGGGATGGCACCTTCCTTCTCCCATCAATCCATCATTCACATGGAAATGAGAAGATCTTTCTGGGCCTTTGGAGCCTTTTGAATCATTAAACCTGAGCACAGTCAGACCTCTGCAGCCAAATTTGAGCTGGAAAGGGGAGATTCATGGATGATCCCTGGAAAACATTGAGGAAATGCCCTTGTTGGCCAGAGGAAGGAATGTCACAGCACTTGTACCTGTTGAAGGGTTTCGTGGGGCTCATTACACTAGGAGTAAAACTGGAAGGTCAAAATGCCAAGGAGGTATTTTGGGAGACAAGAAGAAATAAAATCTATTGGAATTGCCTTTTGTCTGTTTAGAGATTCCAGGCACAGCAGGCTCAGAGGGTGAACTTCTCATAGGGGGCATGTTCCTGATCCTCCACTGCAATGGAATCTTAATCGAGATGATGTTTGTTCCCCCTGGCACAGCTGCCCTCTCTCCAACAGACTTTCCAAACAAACATCCTAATGAAATTTTTCCTTTTCTTTCAGTTCACCTTGCTTTGGTGCTGTCTCAAGGCCTGTGCTGGGGTTTTATTGTGAGGAGAGTGTTGCCTTCCCCCTTCCTGGGGCACAGGAATAAGAAACTTGTGCTGAGGGGGGAAGAAGAGGGTGTGTTTTATATTCTTTAGCTGCAGAGAGAGAGGGGTCACTTCCCTTCACTGGGCCTCTTTTCACATCTTGCTTTTTTTGTTACCATTATTGCAGGGGTTTTTTTTCCATATTTCTTTTTTTCCCCTGAACAGTCTCATCAGCCCTTGTCAAGTTTGGTTGAGATTCAAAGAAATTCAAAAGTACTTATGAGACAGTTGATTGATGGGCCAACAGGGCTGTCAAAACAGCTTAAGAAAATGAGGGTAAAACTAAAGATAATAATTAGTGAAATGGATAAGAAGGAGAGAGGCTGGAAGGTTTTAGACCCAGTGGGGATCAGAAAGGATCCGACACCTGGAGTAGAGACTGGTAGAAAATGAGCTGAGAGGTCTTCTGCTGAGAACTGTGAGACAGACAAAGCTTGACATTGTTTTCATCATCTGCCAAATACAGTTTTTGGGGAAAAAAGGCAGAATATTCTGCTAGAAGACACTTTGATTGATGTACCTGGAGAGCTGTTAAGCAGCTGTACCATGCCTTGGTTTCCCCTGTCAATGGGTCCTGGCTCCTCTCCTCTGTGATGCACAGGCTGTCAGTGCTTTAGGAAGGTAACACAGAGGCTGAGGGAGCCCCAAACCCCCCAGGGATTCACAGAGTTGTGTGACACTGACAGGAACATTCCTGAGGATGGATAAAAGCAAAGGTAGTTGGATGTCAGATTTTCTTTTTCCTGTCTATTGATTATTTTCTGATCAAGGATGAAGAACTCTAAGATAGCCAAAGGCAATACAGGATGTTCCAGCCCCTGCAGCTGATGGATCTAAGGTTTGGGAAGACCCTGAGAGCAGGAGCAAAGTCTCCTCCAGCCAGTTCCTTCCTTGGCTGGCCAAGTGTCTCCTGCTCCATGTGGATGGACAGCAAAGGGCTGCATCTGCCTCGGAGATCTTTAGGGTTAAAAGAAACCAGCACATTTTCTTAGCACAAGAAAGATGTGAACCTGTTGAAACAAGTCCAGAGGAAGCCCTGGAGATGCTCCAAGAGCTGGAGCCCCTCTGCTCTGGAGCCAGGCTGGGAGAGCTGGGGGGGTTCACCTGGAGAAGAGGAGGCTCCAGTGCCTAAAGGGGCTCCAGGAGAGCTGGAGAGGGACTTGGGACAAGGGATAGAGTGACAGGACACAGGGAATGGCTTCCCACTGCCAGAGAGCAGGGTTAGATGGGATATTGGGAAGGAATTGTTGGCAATGAGGGTGGTGGGGCCCTGGCCCAGGTTGCCCAGAGAAGCTGCGGCTGCCCCTGGCTCCCTGGAAGTGTCCAAGGCCAGGTTGGACGGGCCTTGGAGCAACCTGGGCTGGTGGAAGGTGTCCCTGCCCATGGCAGGGGGTGGGAATGAGGTGGTATTTAAGGTTCTTTCCAACTCAAACCACTCCGTGATTCTGTGATATGGTGCAAAGCCCGAAGGATGGGAGGTGAGGACTGTTGTGAGCAGGGACAGAGGTGAGCTGGCAGAGCTCAGGTAAAGATGTAGGAGTGAGGGTGGACTCGCTGGGAATGGCACAGGGAGATGCCAGAACCAGGAGAGTCCTGGTTTAGCGCTTTGATGCACAGGCAGGGGTCTGCTCTGGCTGTTTTAGCATTGCTTTTCCCCTGCAACACTGATGAATTATTTTGGTTTCTGGGAAGGCCAGATGGGAATACCGAATCCTTGGCCAAATTTTGCAGGAGCTCCTGTGCCCTGTCCGTGCTGCTCGGCCCCCCCTGTGCCGGGTGATGAGCGTGACAGAGCCTTTCCACTTGACACCTTTGTTTATAAATATGTAGGAATTGTCTCAAGCTGGTCAAAACACAATTATTTCATTTTCTTCCCCGTTCAGGATCGTTGTTGTTTAGGAATAAATTGCCGCCGCAGATTTACAGGAGCAACAACGACAGCATGAAATGGGCTCAGTGAAGTGATTTTGAATTTCCACTACAATTACTCTTCCCTTCAACCATATGATTCCCTTTTGCTCACATGCACCAGCCAGGGCCGGGTTTGTTTTGCTGCTGCCCTGGGAGCTGTGCAGCAGCCCCGGGGCTGAGCATGCAGAAACAAACCTCAAGTGCTAAATTGCACTTTATTCAGGGAAGCTGGCAGAGAAGGTGCATCCCAAAATCCCACTGCGCTGGCACCGAGGGATGTTGATTCTCTGGCTTCAGCAGTGAAGTCAAGAGTAAAGACCCTGGATTCGTGTGGATGAGTGTTGTGTGTGTCTACTACCTACTGAGTAAATTCCTTCTCTTTTTGTGTCTCCATTCCTCTCCCACTACACTCTGGAGAAGGTCTTCTGGCTCCAGACTGGACTCCTCAGCAAACCCACATTCTTCTCCTGGTGGTCCCAGGAGGCTTTGCAAGTTCAGACAAATGGGTGAGACTTTGTGTGTCACTATTAAAACTCTTCTTGGCCCAAAGGGCCCCCAAGAAAGGAGCTGCAGACTTGGTAGAAGTTCATCTCCTTGTTTCTCATGTGGTCTTCTCTGGCTTGTTCAGTTTGCCCAGGGTTGTGTCTATAAATGGCTTAAAAATTCCATGTTCAGGTTGATGAGTGAGAAATTCTCTCATAGGTACGTGCATTACTGGGAATGAAGGGTCAGTTTAAGTGAGCAGAGGAATAATTTGGAGGAATTGAGCTTTTTCTGCTGTTTCTTGGCTCAGTTTGGTGTTGGAGAAGAGAGCATTACCTTTAGGCTCTGTGTGTCCCTTTGCATCACTTCCCCCCTCTCAGGTCTTTGCTTCCCCTTTACCAGTGTCTGCAGGAGCTCTGTAGAGTCGTAGAATCATGGAATGGGTTGGGTTGGAAGGGACCTTAAAGCCCTTCTCATTCCACCCCCTGCCATGGGACACCTTCCACTAGACCAGGTTGCTCTAAGTCCTGTCCAACCTGGCCTTGAAGCCCTCCTGACCCTTCCCCACAGTGGGATTTTTGGGTGGCATCACCAATTCCGGGCTCTTTCCCCCGCCCTGCACTGTTTAATGAGAGATGTGTGTTGGGGACTCCGCAGTTCTTATGAAAACCCCGAGCTCTGGTAACGCAGCACTAACACAAACCCACGCCAGCTCTAAATAGTCTAATGAATGTGAACATCTTGGGTAATGTGATTTATTATTGGCAGCATGAATAGGAAAATAATAAAGCAATATAATGATTCTGCGAGAAAAATGAGGGGGTTTTAATATTATTCACCCTTGGAAGCTTATTTACAAGGCAGGAATGAGGTCAGACTCTCAAACAGAGCCATGGGTGCCAGATCCTCAACCTTGTGCCTGTCAGGAGATGAACTCCCCTTCCCCCAGGTTCATCTGCGTGGGGAATTGGGCTCCCCAGTTTCATTAGCACTAATAGACCCTGCCTGTGTGTGAGTGGCTCAGTGTATATTGGAATGCAATGGAGAACTGGAGCTGCACAGCTTGACGGGGAAGTCGCTTTTCCCCGCCTGGCAAAGGGAGCGATGGGAGCTGGGAGTGGGATTTGTTGGTTTGGCTCAGGCTGAGAGATGTGGCTTGAGGGGGAGGTGGGGTTGGAAGAGAGGAGGATCCAAAATGCTGTAGAGCTTGTTGTGATTTTGGTGAGAGGGGAACTGAGGCACAAAGGAGGATGCAGCTGATCCAGGATGGGGTCGTCGGATCCATCCAGGGATGGTCCCTTGGGACACACAGCCTGGTGTGGGTGTTATCAGGGCAGTGCTGTTGGCACGGGCACCCCAACACCACCTTTCCCTTCCCTGCCAGTTCCCTAAGATCCACCTGTTTTCCCAGGGATAAATGAACCCATTGCCCTCCCTCTGCAGTGCCTGGTGCATCCTGTACCCGAGGGAATGGCTGGAGCTGTGCCAGGGCAGGCTCAGGATGGATCTCAGGCAAAGGTTCTTCCCCCAGAGGCTGGTTGGGCACTGACCAGGCTCCCCAGGGCAGTGGGCACAGCCCCAAGGCTGCCAGAGCTCCAGGGGGGTTTGGACAACGTTGGGGTGACCTTTGCAGGGCCAGCAGTTGAACTCAATGATCCTTGGGGATCCCTTGTGATTCAGGATATTCTGTTTCTGTGATTCCCAAGAAACACTCCATGTGTGTTTATTTTCCGTTTCACACCTTGCCCCGCACAGCAGCACTTTGCAAAGGCTGGGCTAAACATCCCTCATCTTCCTCTTTATTTTGCACTAGCCCAGCTGCACTACAAGCCCAAATGGATTTTTCATTTCTGTGGCAGGTTACGATCCTTTGGTAACTTTTCCTGTAATTTTCATGTTTGCCTTTTAATATTTCTTATGAGATTGAAAGCTTGGGATAAGAGGTGGGAAGCTTTCGCTCAGCGTGTCACGGAGGAGCCTCTGGAATGTGAATGAGGGGAGAGACGCCAGGGCTGTGGCTGTGCAGATGAGAGGAGGTGATGGAGCTGAGCTGTAGAAGCTGCAGTGCACGAAGAACATCTACAAAAAAGCACATTTCTTAGGGCCCAGCAGTGCTAAATCTCTGCGCCTCTCTGACAGCTTCTACTGCCATCAACATCTCCCATGTTTTCCAGAGAAGTAATTCTTTTAGATGCTTCAAATATAGATAGATTTTTGTATACAGAGGGGGGTTTTTTTATTTATATAAATATATATATATCTGCTGTCAGCTGGTATTACAAAGAGCATAAAGCACATCTCTGGCTTCTGCATGTTCAGCTTGGTTGGGATCACACAGCAGGAACGAGGAGAGAAATGAGCCAAACTCCATCATTTCCCCACCAGGGGGGACACCTGTAGGGTATTGCTGTGTGAAGGGCTGTGGGATGCTGCTGGCATCTGTGGGATTTCAGGGAATCCTGGATGCTTTGGCAGAGAATATGTGTAACTGAGCGTTTATGGCACCTTATTTTCCTGTATATGGAAAAAAAAAATAAAAAGCACTCTGGGCTTTTTTCTTGAATAACTTTTGCTGGAGCCTGGCAGCTCCTCTACCTGCAGCCCTCTGGAGAGCAGGGGCTTGTGGAACTCCTTTTTAGCAGAAGGTTAGAGAATGGCAATTATCTGGATGATCTTTAAGGTCCCAGCCCAAACCATTCTACGACTCTCTGCTCTCACTTATGTGTCATTAAATGCTGGCAGTGACTCTCAGCTCCCCTCCTCCTGTGGCTCAGAGCATGGTTTCACTTGGCTGCAGAGGGATACGCTGTCGGGCCGCAGGAAATCTCAGCCGTGGGACCCAGATATTGCATTTAGATGGAGTTGCTTTCATTAACTCCCTATTTTATAGCGTTCATCAGTCTTTTCCCCCTGCCAGAAAGTCTCAGATGTACTGAGGAATATTCAGGCCTCTTTTGGCAAGCGTCAGAGATAAGTGGATAATAAAACACACCTTGAAAATATTCTCCATCCTATTATTAGGCACTTCCTTATTATACTTGCAAAGAAAAAAAATTCCAGTTATAGAGCAGTGTGCTTCCCTACATTGTCAGTCCATCGTGCTCAGAGGCTCGCAAAGAAAGTCCTTCAATAATATTCTCACTATTGTTTGTTGATTGGCTCCATTAATCAGTTGTTCACAGCCTCAGCTCCACATTTCCATGAGCGTGCACAGTTTAAACCCCCCTCCCTCCCCTCAGCCTCCTTTTATGCTCCCATGGAACTTTGAGGATGCCTAAACTCCTGCTTCAGCAGGAATGAGAGGAGACAGATCTGCAAAGCTGCCTGCTCTCCTTTTAGTGAGAACAAAAGCTCCCTGGAATAGCAACTGTTATTTACTCCTCTCTCATCAGCAGATTTGACCTAATTTTGCTCTCCCCTAGCCTTTGTTTCAAACACCTGGTTGCGGCATCGCTGCCAGATCCGACTCTTTTACAGTGGCTGGATTTATTTGGTGGGGGAGGCAGAGGCAGCTCCTGGAAAAGCTGAGTCTGTTGGACTGAATGAGCCTTGCAGAACAGCCCTGAGCTTTTGGGGACCCTAAAGAGCCTTCCTTTAGCATGTTCCTGCACCATGGCAGTGCTGTCCCACGTGTGTGGGTACCTCTGACCACCTGCCCAGCGCTGACCACCTCACACTGGTCCATCTCACCAGGCTCAGTTTGTCTCAGGTGATGTCACCTGGCTGGTGAGCAGCTCCTAAAAACACACCCAGACAGTTTCTCTGGTGAGCCCAGCTCAGGCCAGGGCTCAGTGCCTGTGGTGGGCACCCAGCTCGTGTTTGCACCAGCCCACGTGGTGGGAGCTCTTGCTCCGCGTCGGGAGCTCCCGGCTGAGCTCAGCCAGATCTGTTCTGCCTTTCCATTTAAAATCGCCTCCAGCTCTGCTGTGCCGGCAGGAGGCAGCGGGAGGGGAGAAGCTCTGATGAGAAATGCAGGGCCCCGAAATTCATTTTTCAGAGACGGCAGCAAAGCCGGTGATTTATCTGCTGTCACTGCGGCCCGAGCAAACCTTCCCCACCAGGTGAGAGAGGCAGCAAAGGTAACTCAGCAAATGAAGCCCTATCAGGCTTCCTCACCTAGAGCTGACTTTTATTTTGAGCCCTAGAAGTAATTAACAGCACTGACTTGAAAAAGTAATGAACTTCTCTCCCACGTGGTCTCTCGGATCTTTTTTTCCCAACTTTCCATCCTCTTTGCCTCATGCATTCCCCGTCAGTTTTTCCCTCTGTCATCTCTGATTTATTGCCTTCAGAGAGAAACCTTCATCCCCAGGGCTCAGCAGCTCTGAAGTGGCTTAGAGAGACCTTCAGTGTCATTGGGACAGACCCACTGTCTGAGGCAGTGTTACAGTTTTTGGAAGTCTCGGGTCCCTTGAGGCGCTCATCCATCCTTTAGGCAGACCTCTCATCCATCCTTAAGCAGGCTTCTCATCCATCCTTTAGGCAGACTTCTCCAGGGCTGGCTGCCCACAGACGTTTACAGCAGATGTTTTGGCTCTTTTAGAAGAGTTGTGTGCTGTGGAAGCCACCTCTCTTTCCCTTCATCTCTCTGGGAACCGTGGGATGTTACATCCAGCACCAGCAGCAGGGACTGCACTGCACCTCCTGTTTCCGTGGGTCAGCCCTGTGTGCCCTGAGCCATGAACCTGCAAAAGGCTTCTCATGAACCTGGGAAAGCAGCACAGGCAGGGTGAGATCTGTCATCTGTGCAGAGAGCAGACACTGTCCTCTCAAATCAGAGGGGTTTGGGTGGTCATGAAGCCAAGGTTTAAAAAAGGAGGATTACAGGAAGGAAGGGGATGCTCGTATAGATTGGAGAGGTACTGAGACATTCAACCTTCTTGGAAGCTTAATTCTGCTTTAGCATGGTTAGATCTGCACAGATTGTGCTAATGGCACGCTCAGCACAGGCTTTGTCCCCTCTCCCCATGGTCCCTCCAGCAGCACTCCAGCTTTTTGCAGGCCACCCCTGGGCACAGCTGATGCACAGCCCTGACCAGAAGGGAGGCTGGAGGTGTGACTGTGCTCTTGTCTAGTTGCAGGAATTACACAGAGATCCAGGGTGTTTGGAGGTCATGGCCAAGGCACTGGGGTTTAATATAAAAGGTTGTTTTCAGTTGGTCCCCACTCCTGAATTAGGGTCTGACAATGCTCCAGGTTGGTGTCTCCTGTTGGCTGCATCTCCTCTCACCAGGGAGGGCTTGGGGTCTCCCTCTCTGGAGACATTCAAACCCCACCTGGACATGTTCCTGTGTCACCTGCTCTGGGTGATCCTGCCTCGGTGGGGAGGTTGGACTGGATGATCTCCAGAGGTCCCTTCCAGTCCCAACCATTCTGTGATTCTCAGAGCGATGCAGAGAGACCAGATGAGTGTCTAGCTGGAAAATAAATTAATATCCTGGTGCACCCTCAAATAAAACCCAGGGGTCTTTGCTCCCATGTCATTACTGTTTTCTAATAAAGGTGCCCAGAAACTGTTCCACCTCCCAGGTCACTCCTTGTGTATGGAGATCTCTCATTCTCCAGGCAGATTGGGTGGGAGCTGCACGAGGCAGGGCTGCCGCCCTCTCTGGGTCATCCCTGGTCAACAGCTTAGCTGGAAAATCAATCAGAAAGCTCAGAATGCTGTCACACAGGGCTGGTAATTCTCTCTGTTGTAGCCAGCAAATAGTGGGAATTTTTATACATCCATTGTCGGTTTTTTTCAACCAAAAATGGCAAAGTAATCATCTACCTGTGCATGGCTTGAAGGAACCTCTTCGAGAAGACTGAAGGTGGTGGCCATGGGCTCTGCTCAAATTTTAGAATGTTTTAACCACAGTGCTTTTCCCTAAATCCCTGTTTGGGGGGGTTTTTTGGCAGTTCTGGATGGCTGAGTCGTTCTTGCCCTCCTGCCTTGAGTCCTCATGGTTTGTTACTGCTCATCATTAAAGACCTGCCGTGCTCTACACCAGAATCAATGCAGTTCAGGCCCAGGGAAATGAATCCTGTAGACAGTCAATTCTAATCACTTTGGGACCCTTCTGAGTGTAAAGAAGTTCTATAAATGCGAGCGAGACAGTGAGATGAATGGCCTCTTTCCAAGGACCCAATAGGTGTGGGTAGTTATTGCTATTGAAAACCTTCTACCTGATGCTTGGCTTCATTATCAAATTATTTCAGAAGCAGGTTCCCCAAGACCTCCTTTCTTCCTCCTCAGTGGCAGTAAAACCTGGATTCGGGTTGTGCTGTTACAGTACCAGAAATCTTGTTATTCCCTATCATTCCATCTGCTGAGAGGTGCCTGTGGAAGGAACATGTACTCCATATTTGCTCACATTTAATGGAAATTGTAATCCTGAGGCCTGGCTGTCTCTGGTTTCCCCTTTTCTCATTGTGTGGGCTGCAAAGCCTGCACTGCAGTTTGGGTTCCCAAAGCTGATTTTGGGTCTTTATTGCCCCACTCAGTCAGAAATCTTGAACAAACCTGGAGTTCCCCATTGCCTTTAACATAAAGGCAAGGAAAAGGCAGGACAAGGGGGAATGGCTTTAAGATAAAAGAGGGATTGATTGGACATTGGGAAGGAATTCTTGGCTGTGATGGTGGGGAGGCCCTGGCACAGGTTGCCCAGAGAAGCTGTGGCTGCCCCATCCCTGGAAGTGTCCAAGGCCAGTGTGGACGGGGCTTGGAGCAACCTGGGCTGGTGGGAGGTGTCCCTGCCCATGGCAGGGGGTGTAACTGGAAAGTCTTTGAGGTCTTTCCAGCCCAAATCATTCTGGGATTCTGTGATGAAGTGTGTGAGGTACTTGGTAATTTATTAATGCTCCAATCACTTTTATTAATGCCCTTAATGTGCCAGTGACAGACCCAGGGCTTTGGGAGAGGGGATTGTTTTTATCTAGGAGAAAGGCGATATTTTACTCTGAAAAGCAACAGAAACCACTGTGAGACTCGTGATAAATCATGTGCTCAACATCACCGTGGCTGCGATGGAAATTAATGGCAGTTGCAAGACAAAATTCCCCGTCATCTCCTGCAAATCACGACTGGAGTTTGTGTTCTCAGCCGCGTTGCTGTGCTGAGCCAGTGCTCCCACGCTCGTTCTTCATGGAAAAAGGGCCCTCCAGCAGCCTGTGAAGTTTATGATGTGATGGAACAAACCAGAGCTAAACTGTGAGCTTTTTGTCATCGCCAAACGCAGCCACTTCAGGGCTCGGCGGGGCCGAGGGGCTGCGAGAGGCGAGGAGAGCAAAGGCAGCAGAGGCTTCAGTCGCTCCCAGAATATGCAGAGCTGGTTCAGAGCGAGGCAATAACTTCGGAGTTGCTCTCCCGACTCTAATAACCCAAATGTTCAAAGCTTTGGGCTGTGGCTCATCAGGAGCAGAACTCCTCCAGCAGCACCGCGCCAGAGCACCGGAGCCAGGAAAGGTCCTTAATGGAGCATTAACTCATCCAGTACCAATTGCTGAGCCTCCTGCTCGTACAGGAGACAACACAGAGCACATCCAGTGGAGGAACCTCTCTGTCTTTCCCTTTTTCTTCTTTTTTTTTTCCCCTTTCAGGAAGGTGCCTTCTTTGCAGGTAACAAATGGAGTGCAGGTGGCAAATCACCAGATCCCACCGTGCCCGTGGCTGCCGTCAAAAATTTAAGACATCAAGTTCCGTGAAACTGCCTGTAATGAACCATCCCCCTCGTTACCTGTGAGGAACACGATGTGAGAGGCTTTTTCTGTCTTGCACGTGTGCACAGTCCCTCTTTTTGAGTTCTCCCACGGCATCGTTGGGGTTTTTAAGACCTCTTTGATTTCATCTTTCAGAACACAGCTTCTGCTCGGTTTTCTTAAAACTTGAAGGAGACATAAAGGATCTTACTCACAGAAGCACCAGCCCTCAAAGGTCATGGAGATATTTTCATGTTTATCGTATTTTCCCGGGGGCTTTTTGAACCCAGGTGGTACCGAGAGACAAGGGAAAGGCCAAACAAAAAGAGTACAAATACAGCAAGGAGAAGTCATAGAATCATGGAATCCCAGACTGGTTTGGGCTGGAAGGGACCTTAAAGCTCATCTCATTCCATCCCCTGCCATGGGCAGGGACACCTCCCACCAGCCCAGGTTGCTCCAAGCCCCGTCCAACCTGGCCTTGGACACTTCCAGGGATCCAGGGGCAGCCACAGCTTCTCTGGGCACCCTGTGTCAGGGCCTCACCACCCTCACAGGGAAGGATTTCTTCCCAATATCCAATCTATCCCTCTTTCATCTTAAAGCCATCCCTCCTTGTCCTTCATTCCAGGCCCTTGTAAATGGTCTCTCTTCATGTTTCCTGGTGACTCCTTCAGGTCCTGCAAGGCCACAATCAGGTCACACCAAAGCTTCTCCTCTCTAGGCTGAACAATCCCAGCTCTCCCAGCCTTTCCTCCCTCCTGCTCCATTCCTCTGATCCTCTTGGTGCCTCCTCTGGACTCTCTCCAGCAGCTCCACATCCTTCCTGTGCTGGGATCCCAGGGCTGGAGGCAGCTCTGCAGGGGGGTCTCACCTGAGGGGACAGAGGGGCAGAATCCCCCCCTCCCCTGCTGCCCACGCTGTGGGATCAGCCCAGGGCACATGGACAGGGCATGTCCAGCCTCACCCACCAGCACCCCCAAGTCCTTCTCCCAGAGCTGCTCTCCATCCCTTCATCCCAGCCAGGATCAATCCCAGGAGTTGCCCTGACCCAGGTGCAGCACCAGCAGTTGGTCTCGTTGAACCCCATGACATTGTTATGAACCCACAGCTCGAGCTTGTGCAGGCCAGTGGGGGATGGAGGGTGTCATCTCACATCCTCTCTGCTCAGTTGCTGTTACCAAAACCAGTCTGGGGGGAATTGGTTCTCTGTTTCTGAGGTTTCTTTTCCCATCCCTCCTCTGTGAGCCCACTCTGTGCATTCCCTGTAGGTGGCTGAGTAAACGACAGCATATGGAATTAGGATTTTTCCATTTAATAATGGTTGAGCTGGTAGCAGATTGTGTTCTCTTTCCTTTTTTTTCCCCTCTCCCACAGAAAATAAGTTGGGGTTTTTTTAGCCTCAGCTTTTCAGCAGGAGCTGTCTGTTTTCCATTAAACATTTGAGTGTAGCAAAGAAAGAACATATTGCTAATTCTGGCCAAAGTTTGATGGGTTGTGTTTAAACCAGGCGTTCCTTGCTCCTGAGACCCACCACTTGCAGCAAAAAAACCATGGATGTGGTGAAATCCTCAGTGCCTCCATTGTGTTCTGCTGAGCTTTCCCATGGAAGTGAGTTTCCCAACTGCTGCAAACGTTCCTTCTCCTTCCCCCTTCCTGAATTATCCAGTGCTGTTCCAGTGCCTCGTGGCAGAGCACAGGCACTGAATAGGCCCTGTCATGAAACACTCCAGAGCTGTAATTAATAGCTCAACCTGCAGAAAGAGCTTAAATTTAGAGCTGCAAACTCTTGTGAAGCTCTGCCTGGAGAAGGGACTTTGCCTCCCCCATCGGGTCTGGGTGACCTGTGCTGTGCAGCTTGGCTTTTTTTGGGATACAGATGAACATTTGTGCCAGCTCACAGCCAGGAAACAGCAAGGAATTCTGTTTGGATTCAAGCAATATGAGGACTTTGTGAGAAGAGCAGCCAGGGAATGTCCTGAAGGGATTCCAGAGCAGAAATTAGGAGGATGAGGGGATACAGTACAGCCTTTTGCCTTGGTCTGTTGAGAAAATGAACTGGTTTTCCTAAAAGCTGGGAAGGGGACGCACTGGGAAGTGCCTGTAGACTCTTCAAATAAACTGTGTCTGGTCAGAGAGGTGACATCTCACCTGTGCCAGGTCCTCCCCAGCCCAGCCCCTCCTGCCTTTGCTCCACCAGAATCCTCTCAGAGTGAGGAGCTGTCCCTCCTTCTGCTCCAGCTTTTGCCTCATGGTTGCAGCAAGGAGATAAAGATACTCACTGCTTTTTTGGGAGGTGGTGTGTGGAGCCCAGAGAGCCATTGCAGAGAAGGAAAGCAAGGAATGCCAGCTCTGGGAGCTGGCTGGAGCATGCCTGGTTTGCTGTCCCCTCACCATCCTTTGCCCTGGCCCTGTCCTCATTTATCTGCTCATCATAAATTGCACAGAAAACATACGAGTGGGAAAAGAATCCCTTCAGCAGGCCAGCTGAGGAAAACAGCTATAATTAAAAACAATGATGCACCGGGTTTCTAACATTGGTCTTTATTCCCCATCAGGCTGCCAAAGACCAGGCCAATTAATCTGTTACAGGTGGGAGTTTATTTTAATATCGTGTTGAAAGTCAACCAGGCCGTTTGGCTTCGTTTTCTACCATCTGACTTGGTCCCCCTGCCCTCTTGCCTTCATTAGTGTGAGACAGTAAAGAAAATTACAGTCTAGCTCACTGAAGGCAGCTGTACAGGGAGGGTTTTTTTAAAAGACACAAGTAAATACCAGTGACCTGGCAATTACTGGAGCATTGTTTATTCCAGTGCTAAATGCAGAAGCCACAAACCTGTTAAACTGCAGGAACGTGGAAACCTATTATAAAGGAGATTAAAAGCAGCTAGCCTTTGAAATAAGAGTTTGTTTTATTTCAAGGTGATGCACACAGGATTGTTTCTTCCTTCCTGATGCTTTCAACTCTCCCCTCCGTGGTATCACACGTCATTTACACAGAGGGATGCGGGTGCTTGATGTGTGGAGGGATATACCCAGACAATTAGCTTAAAATAACCTTCTCTGGCTGCACCCTCCGCTTGGAATACACTGAACTGAATAATATCATCCAGTTTTACAAAGCAATTCATTAATTGGCAGACACAGGGTGGTGGTGGAGCTGCTGGCCAGGAGAGATGGACCGAGGAGCAGGCTGTGTCTGTCTTAAATTTCCTTCAGCCGTGGGAGTGGGAGGTGAATCCTGGAAAATAATGAACTGGAATTTATTCTGACTTAAGTACCTTTTTAATGCTTAAATGCATGAGTTATCTTCCCGTTAATTGGGGGATTTGAAATATCAGTGAGCATATGCACAGCCTTACCTCAGCTTCTCCCTGGGAAAGGGTAAAGGCAGGAAGGGCCTTGCAGGGAGATGGGGGGTGCAGAGAGGGATGCAGCCAGTGATGCCACGCTGGGAAGCTGGGAAAGGCGAGGGCTGTGGCACAGTGCCCAGCCCACAAGGTGCCAACACCTAGGAGGGAGCAGTGCTCGTGCCCTCGGCCTCCCCAGCATCCCTGCACCAGCCCTGGCTGACCTCTGAGATGGGGAAAGGCCTTGGAAAAGTCACCCCTTCCTCCAGGGGCTGCAGATGTGGTGAGGTGGGTGAGCAGGGGACCTTGTCTCCTGCAAGTTCTGCAGAGGATTAACTACAGCTTCATCAGAGGAACGGCAACGAAAGCTCAGCTGCAGATTTAAGGGGGCTCCTTCCAAGAGGGAAGGCAGGGTTTGTCTAACCCTTGCATTACCTTTGTGTAGAAACCCTTTCATTCCAGCTCCTGCTAAGGCTTTGTTGCTTTGTGTGCTGGAGGAAAGGGAGACCTGGGTCCCTGTCTGTGCCTCCTCCTCACAAAGCCTGTTCCTCCTCCCTCGGAGAGGAGCCGTTTCCCGTGGCCAGAGCTGATGGTTTTCCTCTGTTCCCTGTGCCATGGGCGTGCAGCCCTCCTGCCTTCCCCTGATGTGGGGACAGCCCAGGAGTATTTCCCCATCCACTCCACTTCCATTCCTGATTTATCTGGCTGGTGGCTGCAGTGAGAATCAGTTATTAGCAGTGCCCTAATCCTCAGCAGCTCACTTGATTTGACTGCAGTCAGGGCCAGATTGTAATCTTGGTTGTAGTGGTGTAAACCCTCAGTCTGCTTCAGCAGAGTCAATCCAGGCTTTCTAACAGCATGAGATAAGAGTCCTCTGTGTGCCTTCCTCCACCCAAGCCCTTGGAGAGGCTGAGTCAATATATACCCCCACCCTCATAAATCTATATTTGAACTTGACCACTATTCCCCTAAGGAATGCAAATCAAGATGGTTTTTTTTCCTCCCCTTTCCTTTCAACAGGACTATCTCAGGAAAATATAAATCTAAGTGTTAACTTGAGCTGCCAGCCTGGAGGGTGTCATAAAACCAGGGAGAAGAGTCCTGGCATGCCCTGTTAGCTGGGAGTGCTCCCCAAAAGATAGGAGAGGCTGAGGCTGGAGCAGGGAAGCAGCTGGCAGTGGTGATAAGGCTCAGCTGGAGCCGGGTGTTTGCAGATGCACCTCTGCTGCTGAAGCTGGCAGGAGAGTCACCGTTAAAATGCTGGTTTAACCATCATGAGGGATGCTCTAAATGGGCTCTTTGTGCAGGAACCTGCCCATGGGACATGGATGTGTCACAGGAGAGTTGTGGAGTGGGATGACACCTCTATATGTGGTGGCTTTCGAAGGGAAGTGCCCCAGCATGTTGGTGATCCTGTGCTGGAGCCTGATGCTCATGGAGCACCTGGTTCCTCCTGGGGGAGAGGCATCCACCAGCCAGGCAGATCTCTGCCTTTGCATTAATCAGGATTAATTTTCCATCCTGGCTTGGCTGGCAGTCCTGGTGAAGGGCAGGATGCCTTGGGAGAAGAGCTGATGCTCACTATGGGCAGCTCATGGAGAAGGGAAGGGAAGAGACCACCAAAACCTTCCATGGACAGTCTGTCCATGACTGTGAATTGTTGCTGTCCTGAAACCCCCAATAACCCTGATCAGCTCCATTAGCTCGTGCTGCCACCCACATTTGGAGTTATTAATACAGCAGGAATTAGCACAGCACTGAAAAATAGGTTTATTTGTTTATTAAAGAACCCATTTCCCCTGGATTTATAGCTGAGCAGAGACCTTGAAAGGTTAAGCACTTGCATCCCAGTTCATATTTTCTTGCTTCTTATAAAAAGCCACCCAATTCATTCAAGTGATGGGTTTTTCTGCAGCTGAAGCAGTTTCCCAGAGGAAGTTGTCTTGCAGTTATGGAAATGCCATAGTTATTTCTGACACCAGTAAATAATAGTTCTCTGTGCACTGACACTGGTTTCTTACCTTACCAGGCTGGGTCTCAAGCTGTGATTTAGATGTTTGCAGCTTAATTAGCATTTTTGGGACTGTGGTAAGCAATTTGTGCAGCGTGTTTCGACCTTATTTATGCACAGGAAAGGAGGAAAGAAGTGATTAGTGCTCTTTGGAAAGAAATCTCTGCTAAATTATGGTGATCAAGGTAAATCAAGCCATCCCATGGAATGCTCTGGTGTCATCTGGGAGCCAGTTGTGCCCAAAGCTACTCCCCATTCACAGGAGAGTGAAAACCTGCTGGGTTCGTTTGGTGGGTGAGCTTTTTTCATTCCATTTCTGCCGTGGAAAGATCTTTCTCCTGCAAAATCTCTTATCCTGAACCAAGGAAAATAGGATCAGGCCTCTTTCATCAGGAGATTTCAGTGCATGTAGAGTGCTGGAATAAGGCTTGGGGAAAAGTATCATGTCTTTGCTGTGTTCAGATTAAACATAATCCTGGCCAGACAAGCTTTGCTCAGCGGCACCTGGCACAGGTGAGGGACAGGACTGAAGCTGTGAAGCCTGTGCTGTTTGTTTGGTCTCTTTGCCAGTGGATGCTCTTTTATGTCAAGTTTTCCATGGCAACATGTGGTGGTGATTCAAGCAGCAAGTGCATCACCAAGTCCATCTGCCAGGGCTTTTACCCTTTTGCTGCCCCTGGACTGGGTTTGTCTAAGCTGTGCTTGACAGCCTGCAGCGCTGGAGATGGCGCAAATCGATATTTTTATTTAATTTTTTTCCAGGAAGATGTTTCTGATGTCTTCCTTGACTTTTTCTTGCCACAATTTAAGCTCATTATGTTTTATCCGACCTGCTGGGGACACGGAGAGGAGCTTTCCTCCCTCCCGCCACTGGCTTTTTATGTGTTTGAAGATTATTCCCGTGGCTCTCCTCAGTCACCTCTTGTGCTGACAAAGCAGCCCCTCTTGGCTCTCTGAGTCCTCTTTGGGATGTGTCCTCCTCCAGGCACTGTCCCTGCTGTCACCTGGACCCTCATCCCCGTCCCTTTATGTGGGAGGTGTTGCTGCTGTCCCAGAGCTGGGCAGAGAGCAGGGATTGCTTGGAGTCTCTTCCAGCTCCTGCTGGGCTTTGGGCAGAGAAAAGCCAAGTCTTCGTGGCAAGGGGAGATCCACTTCTGTTTCCAGCTTCAACTCCATCCCATACCCAGGAGATGGTCAGAAATTTTCCTGGGGAAAGACCTCTTGGGGCACCAAGTAGTGACAGGACAAAGGGTAATGGTTTTAAACTGCCGGGGGAAGGGTTAGATGGGATATTGGGAAGGAATTCTTGCCTATGATGGTGAGGAGGCCCTGGTACAGGTTGCCCAGAGAAGCTGTGGTTGCCCCTGAATCCCTGGAAGTGTCCAAGGCCAGGTTGGAAAGGGCTTGGAGCAACCTGGGCTAGTGGAAGGTGTCCCTGCCCATGGCAGGGGCTGGAATGGGATGAGCTTTAACACCAACCAGTCTGGGATTCTGGCACATCCAGCCCTCTCCTTTCCCAGGCATCCACATCTCGGGGCTGAGTTCTCACAGTAACCAGTGTTGATTAAATTCTTTGCTGGCATCACCCAACAATGCTCTCAAGATGCTCTTCCACTACTTCACCCTTGTCACAGTTCAAACACTTCTAAGGTTTCCCCCTGAAATTCTTTCCCACAGAAGGATCAATCCAGCCAGGGGGAGCTCATAATCCCCATTGCCTGAAATTAAAGGGCAGTGTGGTAATTAATGCAAGGACTTCTGCATCCTCCAGCTCCAGGACCCTGCTGATAGATGGGGATGGAAGATTAACTCGCAGCTCTGGCTCGGGCTCCTCTCCCGCTCCGAGGCTCCGCTCCAGCTGGAAAGGAGGAGCTCGGCGGCGATTGTTTGAGATGAGAGTTATTCATGCAACCTGGCTGTCCTGTGCAGCTCAGCTCTCATCCTCTGCCTCCCTTCAAAGCCTTTGTGATGGTGTTGGAGGCCCGTGCTCTGCCCTGAGGCAGCTGGCTCAGCTGGCAGTGGAGCTGTGGCTGTGCTGGCTCCCTCGGTGCCGCGGGTGCTCCGTGCCCGGCACCCTTTGGTGATTATCTGCAATCTGACTGCTCGTTTCCAGCAGAACTTTAAACATTGTTCCCTTTTATGTAGCGCAGCTTTTTAATTTCCCTCCCTAACAGAAGCGATTGTTTATGTTGTAAATGCCACATTAGGCCCTGTGAAATGGAGATGGAATTGATTTTCATTTCAGAGATTTCACAGCTTTGCCCCAGAACTTTTCTGCTTGATTGCTGGTGCTGGGAGAGGCGGCGGCTCCGAGGGAGCCGGGAATGGTGTGTGCAGTGTGGGGTGTGCAAACAGGGGAGTCTCAAAATGTACATCATGGAATGGTTGGGATTGGAAGGGACCTTAAAGCTCATCCAGTTCCAACCCCATGCCATGGGCAGGGACACCTTCCACTAGCCCAGTTTGTTCCAAGCCCCGTCCAACCTGGCCTTGGACACTTCCAGGGATCCAGGGGCAGCCACAGCTTCTTTGGGCAACCTGTGCCAGGGCCTCACCACCTTCACAGGGAACATTTCCTTCCTCATATCCCATCTAAACCCACTCTCTTTCAGTTTGAAGCCATTCCCGTTGTCCTGTCAATCCAGTTCCCAATGAGATCCCCTAACTCACCTTTGCAAGCAGTGGTTCAATCTGGGGCTGTCACAGCTTACAGGACTCATCCCACCAGCAGTCAAGGAGTGCCTGGTGGTTTCTTTCTTCTTGGATCAACCTCTCCCTTCCCAACTCTGAACATGAGGATGAGGTGAGCCCAAGTCAGCCTGTCCACAGCACAACCAGTTCTGGGTGATGCTCACTTAGACTTGGCTTGTACCAAGGCCTTGGCCCTGGTTGTTCCATCTTCCAGCTGGGCAAGGCTGAAGGAGGATGTGTCTTTTTTAGGTGGTGATGTGGTAGAAACTCATGTTTTACTCACACTGCTCGTGGGATCAGGACAAGCTTTGAGGAAAAGGAGGCTGTGTGTGCTCACCTTCTTTGTAGTTACCACACAGGTACAAATGGGATCATCAGTCACAGTCACAGAATCACAGAAGCTGGAAGGGACCCACAAGGACCATCCAGTCCAACCCTCAGCCCTGCACAGAACACTCCCCAGGAGTCACCCCCTGTGCCCCAGAGGATCAGCCAAACCCTCCTGGAGCTCTGGCAACCTTGGGGCTGTGCCCACTGCCCTGGGGAGCCTGGGCAGTGCCCAACCAGCCTCTGGGGGAAGAACCTTTCCCTGAGATCCAACCTGAGCCTGCCCTGGCACAGCTCCAGCCATTCCCTGGGTGCTGTCCCTGGTCCCCCCAGAGCAGAGCTCAGTCCCTGCCCCTCCTCTGCCCCTGCCCAGGCAGTTGGAGCTGCACTGAGGTCTCCCCTCAGTCTCCTCTGCTCCAGCTGAACACACCAAGTGCCCTCAGTGTCCTCACACGGCTTCAAATCAAGGCCCTTCCCCACCTTCATTGCCTCCCTTGGACCCTCTCTAGAGCTTTAGATCCTTCTTATATCATGGTGATCCCGTTGTTTATTCCGTGTCACCAAGGCTCATGAGGACACCTTGGAAGATCCTTGGAGATGTGGAAGTCACCCCTGTGGGGAGTAGGAGGAGCAGGACCCACTTCCAGGGTTGCAAGGACACGATTCAGCCCAAGCAGGGGGAGTTGTGGAGCTTGTGGGTGTTTCCTGGGAAGCTGCTCCCCAAACTGCACAGCAGCTCCTTCTGCTGCCAGAGCTCTTTGCCCTAATGAAGCCCTCGTGTTTAATCACCCTGACCCCACATGTCACAGGCAGGAGGGAGCAGGTTCCCCTCGGCCACATCACAGAGAATCGTTCGTGAGCAACCCAAGGGCTGAAATCCGTTTGCATCAACCATTTCTCCAAGAGTTCTCCATAAAGAATCAGCTCATAAATAACGAGGCTGGAGTGCGGGAAGTTCATAAACATCAGGGCCTGTTGAACCATTTGCTGCCAATAATTCATCATTTTATAGGGGGCAAAGGGGAAAAAAAGCAGAATTCTCCTCCCTATCACCTTATAAATGAATTAAAAGAAGCTGGAGAATACCTCGCCCTCTTCCCAAAACACATTTTTGGAGCAGACTTTCTCAATTCCCACGTAAAATCAAACTCCCCTCTGGCACTGGAGGAGGATACAGCGCTGGGAATGCAGAAGGGAGGCAGGAGGATGGCGAGGAAGTGGCATGAAGACAATTTGCTTGGACCGGGGAGGAAGATGCGCTCTGACAAGGATAGATGGAATGAGGTTGTTGCCAGAGAAAATCTCAAGGAATCGCGAGCCAAGCTGGGGGGGAGCCTTGGATGCAGCGAGCATGCAAATCTCCTTGTGTTTTTTGGGTTTGAAGTAGTAGCAGAGCAGAGGAGGGGAGAGAGGGGAGGAGGAAGGGAAGGGGGGGTGGAGAGAGAAAAATCCAAAGCAGCTTTGTCAAGTCTGACATTCCTTTTGCATCCAAAAGTGGGTATTGATTTTCCACCCGTGACTGCTCTAAATGAGAATTTCTGTGTCGCGGCTCGGGCCGGCGCTCCTTGTGTTCCTTATCTCTTTAAATATGATTACCTGCTCGTCACGCTTTCACGGGGGAAATCGTAATGAACTTTGCCAGCCCGGGCACGGCAGCGGCACCGGGCGCTCGCGTGAGGCAGCAAATGAATTCTCACCACTTCTCCCAGCTCTGGCTCCGGGCTGCGGGTTTATTGACTTTCCGCTAATTTTCTTGTCAGGATAATTCTCCCAATCAAGATTTAAAACAAACTGGGAGGTTACTGAAGTGCCGGCGATTCGAGTCCTAAAGCTTTTTTGTTTTGATCGAGAGACCTCGGCGTGTTTATTTTAGGAGAGGGAGGGGGATGGATGGGGGGGGGAGCTGTGCTCGATTTTGGTTCCGTACAAAGCTTTTCGTGGAGGGAGCGGGTTGTTTGTTTAGAGCAAATCCCTTCTTCCACGCCAACATCTGCTGCTCTGTATTTGCTCGCAGGGGAAACTCGGGAAAAGAAAAGAAAAAAAAATAGAAAAAGAAAGAAAGAAATAGATTATTGCCACTGCATCAACCTACAGGCGGCTGCTGGCTGCAATTTTCTTCAATTTCTCGCCGTGAAAAGCGAGAGCGTTCATTTTGTAAGTGCTCCTTTTGTGTGCGACCTATATTTTGAAAACTGATGGGGTCACCACCTCCCTCCTCCCAACCTGTTGAACCAAAGAGTGCCTGAGATCTGGCCCAGATTGTGTTTATCCCAGTGATTATTTAAAAAGCAAGGTAGCTGTCACTAATAGGACAGTATTCTTCTGCTGGGGCTTGATTTCTGCTATTTTGTCCCTTCCCCTTTGGAAATGACAATCCTGGCTCCACCTGGCTGGGAAAGTGCTTCCCTTCACGTCTCCATCCTTCAAAGCTGATTTAAAAGCTCGTCATCCTTCCCCACCATCAGCTCCTGACCCTTTTTTGCTCGTTCCCCCCGTGGGTTGGTATTAAACTGGCTGGAGGTGTCTCAGCTTGTCAGGTCGGTTTGAAGACCCCCTATTTGTGCCCATGGATCCGGGGAATTGCAGCGCTCCAGCTGTTTAATGCCACACCTCGTTCCCATTAGGCTGGAGGTTGGAACCAGCTCAGGTGAGAAGCACAGCCCAGACCCCTCCATGCTCAACATTTCTTTTGCTCTTTGTCAACTTTGGGGTCTTTTTTTTTCCCCCATCAGAAGTTCCTTTTTTTTTTCTTATTTTTCCTCCCCCTTTAATCTCACTTTCTATTAAAAGTCTTCCCAGAGCTAATGTAATAAATTTAGATCCAAAGCCAGATGCATAGCAAAACTTTTGGCAGAGAATACTCTATCAGAAGACATTGCAAATGAAATATGCTTCCCCTTGGGGATTATTCTACAGTTTAATTTAATTTGATATTTCAAATTAAATTAATTCAAATGGTTATGCAGTTTCCAGGGAAAACAGACTTCATTTATGATGTTCTGCCACCAAATTGTTTTGCTCCTATCATATATCTTATATTGTTAAGCAGAAATGATAAGTAGTGACAACATAGGATTTTTTCGTGCCCTTTGTTTTGCAGTTCCCATCCTAAAGGGGATGGAAACATCTTCTTGTGAAGAGGCTTCTCTGTGGAGTTAGTTCAACATTTCCACTGGAACCTTACTTTGGCTGAAAATTAGATTTTCATCAAAATGTGGTTTGAAAGAAATAATGGATTTGCTTTGAGAAGGTTGTGTTTTCATGGAACTCTTACTTCTTGCCTGTTTTCAATTTATGGATGAAAAAATAGCAGTTCTTTGTTTGGGATTGGGATTTCAATGCACCAGAGTTTATGGCAAGGGAAGGAAGGACATGGGAAACAAGTCTGAGATGGTTTTCTGCCTTATCCTTTTGGTTTGGGATGGGTTTGGAGATTCTTTGGGATTCGAAAGCAGCGTGGGCAGCAGATGGGGAGGTGATTCTGCCCCTCTGCCCCCTCAGGTGAGACCCCCCTGCAGAGCTGCTCCAGCCCTGGGGAACAGCACAGGGAGGACATGGAGCTGCTGGGGAAGGTCCAGAGGAGGCACCAAGAGGATCAGAGGATGGAGCAGCTCTGCTGGGAGAGGTGGGATTGTTCAGCCTGGAGAAGAGAAGGCTGTGGGGTGACCTGATTGTGGCCTTCCAGTGCCTGAAGGAGCTCCAAGAAAGGTGGAGGGTTTTTTTCACAAGGGCCTGGAGTGCCAGGACAAGAGGGAATGAAGAGTGGGTTTACATTGCATTTTGGGAAGGAATTCTTCCCTGTGAGGGTGGTGAGGCCCTGGCACAAGTTGCCCTGAGAAACCTGGCAGTGCTCAAGGTCAAGCTGGATGGGGTTTGAAGCAACCTGGGCAAGTGGAAGGTGTTGGAACTGGACGATCTTTAAGGTGCCTTCCAACCCAGGCCATTCTGGGGTTCTCTGATTCTCAGTTTTTCAGCAAGAAGGATTTTTTTTTTTCCAGGGGCACAGTGGGGGAAATTTCCACACTTTCCAACCAATCCCAGCTTTAACCATGGGCAAAACTGAAGGGATTGTGTTGCATTTGAGGGATCCATTCCCTTTCATCCTTTATCTGCAGGAGGGAACTTGCTAAAAACAACCCAAACCCAAAATCTGAATCGTTGTGCCTTTGGTGTGCCCCTCATTGCATGGAATTACTGAGGTTGGAACAGCCCTAAAGCAGCTTCCCAAGACCTGTGTGGACTCCCACAGGATTCTTTTATCATCATCTTCTCCTGCTTTTGAAGTGAGTGATTGATTTAACATGGCTTTTCTCCACAGGCTCTGATTATCCAGAGTCATCAAGGAACTTGCTCCAAACTCTGAAGTACATTAAGACAAGGTAATTCAGGGAAGTGTTTGCATCTGGAAATCTATGTAAGCACTTTCCTATCTGCTGGCCTGTAGAAAAGCCATTATTCTCGACAGGGGGAAAAAAATATTGGTAATATCACAAGAGGCTTTGGAAGAGAACATAAAGCTAGTTTCATTTTCCAGTCAACTGAGATCTAATATTTCCTGTACAAGATGTTGAGATGTTTTAGAAAAAGGAGCAATGTTTATTTGTCTAAAGCACCACACACACACACACAAGTTCTATATTGTGCTCGTGGCTTTTTTCCTGGGTAAATGGTTTTGTAGGGAGAAGTCTCTTCCCCATCCATCACAGGGAGTAGATTAGAAAAATATAAATATCATCTAAAGAGAATGGAGCTGAGTCTCCTTAGGAATGCACAGGAGAAAAAATGGCAAAAGCAGCATCACTCGAGGTGGGGAAGGCTGGGGGCTGGGGCAGAGACAGCCTTGTTGTCTCTCTGGCTTCTGGGGATTTATTTGCTTACAGTCTCCTGGGACAAGGCTCCCAGTGGGATATTTCTTCTCAGAGATGTCTTTTGGGCTGGTCCAAACCCATTCCATTGAGCAATCTGCCATCAGCAGAGGAAGACTGGTCAAAACATTATTTTTTTCCCTTAGAATTGCATCCATTGGGGTTTTTTTTCCAACTATTTTTGAAGTCCAGCAGAGTTTGCTCTAGAGGAACACGTAGGGAGCACGAGGTGGAGCTGCCCCATGGCCCCAGCCCCAGCCAGGAGCTTGGCAGCCAGGCTGGTGCTCCAAGATTTTGCCTTTTGAGCCTTGACCCTTCCCCAGACCAGTTTTAGGTGCGATGAGAGGCCAGTCTGTGACCCAGAGAGCTCATGGATGTCCAGACTTTGTGGGATGAGGAAAAACCAGCAGTTCCAGGGCCAGGGCGTGACCCTCTCTCATCCCTTTTGCAGGCTGGGAGCACTGGCACATCTGACTGAGCTTTGAAGGTTTCACATGTTGAGATTTTCACTGTTTTTCCTTTTCAAACTCCTCTTTTCTTTTTTATTTTTATTTTTATTACTATTTGAGAGCAGTTTCCTCCTCGGTGCTTCCCTGACAGCCAGGAATTCTTAACCTTGAAGCTTCAGTGCTTTGGTTTGATCATGTGCTGCCAGTGGCTGTAGTGTGGAAACCCTTCTAGAGCTAAAGTGGCTCTTTGGACATAATCAGGGCAATCAGGAGAGCCAAGCCCAGTTGAATTAGCTCAAGGTTTAATTGGGTGCAGAGCACACCACGGCACTGGGTGCTCCACTGTGTCTCCTCACAGGGACTGAACGCAACCAAACCCACCTCCCATCAGAGATTCTGTTCATC
Source organism: Corapipo altera (assembly GCF_003945725.1). Lineage (NCBI taxonomy): Eukaryota > Metazoa > Chordata > Aves > Passeriformes > Pipridae > Corapipo > Corapipo altera. The sequence goes on along the minus strand of NW_020884916.1, from coordinate 5,619,538 downwards.
TCCTCCCTGTGATTTACCCTGCAATCCATCTTCCCTCCTCCAAAACCTCTCCATCCCTCAAAACACGCCTGGGAGGGTGAGCACATCCTCCCCTGAGCGTGTGCAGGGGGAGAGGCCTGGGCAGTGTGAGCATCTCCCGGGGGTTGCCATCCTTTGCCTTGGTTTCCTCTCCTTCCAAGCCTTTTCCTTGGCAGTGCTGCCTCCAGGAGCTGTGTTCTCCTGGGCCATGTTTACAGGGTCAGGCCCTGGGAAGGTAATTGCTGTCAGAGGTGCCTGTTCTGTCACACTCCTGCTGGCAGCAGATGTGCCCAGCGCCTGCTCTGCTGCTGCGCCGCCAAAAACAGGGGCTGGAGATTAAAAAGAGCAAACAACTGCAGGAAGAGGCTCTTCTGCAGCCAACCCTCATCCTGCAACCCACTCCTGTCCTTCTACCTCTCTGCAGAAAGTTTCTCAGGGCATGGCATGCTCTGTGACACCCTCGCTTTTATTGGTTTGTTCTTTCCTGCAGAGGCCTTTTGTCTCCCAGCAAAGTTGTCGTGTCAAAAAAGAGATTGTTTGAGCCCAATTCTGCCTTTGGCTGGTTTGTTTTCCTGGTGTGCCTGAGTGGCACCCACAGGCAGCCCACAGTGGGGGGCTGGAGCCCTCCTGGGTCACTGTGTGGTGCAGCAGCGAGTGGGGATTGTGGAAGAGCCCATTGTGGAATCCCAGAATGGGTTGAGTTGGAAGGGACATTAAAACCCATCACATTCCACTCCCTGCCATGGGCAGGGACACCTTATACTGGAGCAGGTTACTCCAAGCCCTGTCCAACCTGGCCTTGGACACTTCCAGGGATGGGGAATCACAGCTTCTCTGGGCAACCTGTGCCAGGGCCTCCCCACCCTCACAGCCAACAATTCCTTCCCAATATCCCATCTCTCCCTGCCCTCTGACAGTGGGGAGCCATTCCCTGTGTCCTGTCCCTCCATCCCTTGTCCCAGGTCCCTCTCCAGCTCTCCTGGAGCCCCTTTAGGCCCTGGAAGGAGATCTGAGGTCTCCCTGGAGCCTTCTCCAGGCTGTCTCTATAGGAGAATTCCCAGGAGGAACAGATGAGGGGGCTCAGTTTGGGGGTTTGTAGATTGGAAATTAGGTCACAAGCTACTGGAGGGTTTTCTCAAGGCCATACAGATGTGCTGGCTGCACTCAGGGCGAGGGGAGGTTGCTGTTGGCTGTAAATACCTCAGGAAAAACTGTATCATGAGCTGGGTTTTCCAGGAAGCCCCTCTCTGCTCCAGGGGGTGGCTGGAGCAGATATCCTCGAGGAATGGCTGCTGGGGTAAGGATATTGCTGGCAGATCCTGTGGTCTGAGCAGCCCACAGCACCTCTCTTCCCATCCCAGTGGTGGTGCAGACTGTCCCTCCTGGCTCCTGGGGTGAATTCGGGGTGAATTTGCTGTGCTCCAGAGTGAGCTGTGTGCCCCGAGGGCAACGGCCACTGAAGGAAAAGCCTCCAGTAATGAAGTGTTTGTCCTGAGCACCTCTGAGAGAGACAAAGCCAAGAGGAAAGGCTCTTGTGGACACCTCAGAGATGTCCAAGCTGCTCGTGGTTGGCTGTGGGGGCTGATGTCTCATGTGCTGCCCTGCCTGGAGTGTGGCCTCTCTGCCCTGACCTCACAATCATCATCTCCTTTTGTTTAAGTTCATCAGTGCAGCTGAAACCCATGATCTGGGAGGCCCTGGCTTCAAAAGCTCATTGGGAATTAGGCTGCTGCCCTTAAGATAGCTTAGGAGTTACTGATGGAATAACCTTTGGGGACCAAGTTTCAGCTTTTGTCAGAGGCAAAGGAGAAACTGTTGTTTAAAAAACCCCCTGGGGACTGGAGCTGGTGGTGACCCAGAAACAGTTTATTTTTTTTATTGCTTTGCATAGCTTCCCCAGGCTAAAGCTTTCTCCAGTAAAGGATAAACCAGGTTGTTACTGGGGGACTAAGCAAATTAGCAGGCGAGGGCAAAAGCTGAACAAGAGTTGAGCATCAGGGAGCTGTGACAGCTGAACAGCTCTTGTGCCTGTTTCTCTTCTCTTGCTTTTGATGTCCCACTGATCTGAGGCCCCTCTCCCACATAATCCACTTATACCCAAAAGGAGGTTGTAGCCAGGTGGGGGTCGGGCTCTTCTCCCAGGAAGCAGCAGTAGGACAAGAAGGCTCGGTCTCAAGCTGTACCAGGGGAAGTTTAGGTTGGATATTGGGAAGAAACTTTTTATAGAGAGGAGTGCTCAGCCATTGGAATGGGCTACCCAGGGAGGGGGTGAAGTCACCATCCCTGTAGGTGTTTAAGGTGAGACTGGATGTGGCATCAGTGCCATGGGCTGGGAACCACAGCGGGGTTGGAGCAGGGTTGGACTTGATGATCTTGGAAGTCTCCTCCAACCCAGTCGATTCTGTGATTTTATGACTCTGATTTTCATTTTTCAGACCCTGTTTTAGTAATTCAGGGTAAAACCTGCTGCTGACTCTTTGCTGAATGGCCATTCCAGTTTCAGCTGGGGGGGTGCTCAAGGCCAGGCTGATTTCCTCGTCACTGAGGGATGTTTTCAGGAGCTTTACTGCTCCCTGTGGTTGCTCACTGGCCAGGCAGGTCTCTCCCAGCCCAGGTGCCTGCTAATGCTGGAAGTGTTGGAGACAGGAGCAAGAAGGGATAAATACGTTCTTATTTACACACCACCTGCCCTGAGTAGAGACTGTGACCATCTCTAACTATTTCAGGGTTGAATTTGGGGTTTCACTGGGCCTGGGGGCATCACTCTGTCCTGTAACCTCCATGCCAAGACGTTCATGCTTGTTCTGTGGGAGCTGCCAGTCATGGTGGGATGTGGCAGCTCCCAACCCCACCCTACTGGAGGCCTGGCCAGCACAAAGGGCTTTGTTCACTTGCTTTGCTAATTGGATTATGCACCAAAGAGAGCTGTTTCACTGCACCCCTGGCCAAAATCCTCAGCGTGGGGTTGACCCTGGGCCATCAGCACTAAAAGCACAGGGTGTGGCTTGGCAGCTCCAGGAGAAGCCTTGTCACATCCCATCAGTGTGAGCCCTCCCAGCTCCTGAGCACCAGCCACGAGCAGAGAGCAGGACAAGTGCAGTGGTGGCACAGATGGAGAGAATAAACAAGTCTTTGCCCACACTGTTGGGTTGCTAATGAGGAGAGACCTCATCAACCTCACGGCCATCTAATTTCTCTTGACTACTATTACAGCTGGTCAGGAACCACACCAGGCACAGCATTTCCTGGCACGAAGCAGCTCTGGGAGGGAGATATTTCCAGCAGGAAAATGAGCAATTCTCCCTTTGCCCCCTGTCTGACATCAGCAATCTCCTTCAGACCATAACTTTTCTGGTGAAGGACTGAAGTCTGATCCCAACTGTCTCCATCGAGCTTCCACATTTCTCAACAGCTCCCATGGCCCCAGCACTGTGTGCCTCCTGCGTGCCATGGGGAGGGAAGTGGGAGACATTCCCTCCTCACCCTGCAGCTCTCATTTCAAGTGCTGATGCCCAAGCCCAGAGCATTTGTGGGGTGTTTTTTTAACAGTGACCTCACCTCCATCTAAGCAGAGTTGCCTTGGAGTTCAGCCACAGAGCTGAATTCACCACTTTGCCCCTTTCAAACCTCAAACAACAGCTCCATCCCTCCTCTGCCAGGAGTTTTCCTCCTCCCTGTGCCATCTTGAAGCACCGGAGTTGTCCCATTCCCCAAACTGGGTGCAGCCCCCACAGCTCCTCATGTGCTCCCAGCACTGGCCATGTTGCAGGAGATCTATTGCTCGCCCAGCAGTGTCTCGACTCACAAACTAATTAAAGTTCATGTCACACTGGGAAGATGCAAAGTGCTCTCTGACTGCGAGGTGTTATTATTTTAAGCTTCTCTTCTTTTTCCTGAGGCGCAGCAACTCCCCAGCTCCCAGCTGGCACACCACAGCCAGCCACAAAACACCGCTAATTGGGTGCTTCTCCCGGTGACCTCATTTCTCAAGCACACTTTGCCTGGGCTTATTTCCATGGGTTTGGGGGGATTTTTTTGTTTTGTTTTTCCGAGAGGGCCCAGAAACCAGATGAAGAGAAAGCAGCCACTTTCTGAGTGTCCCAGCCAATCCTTGGTCGTTCCTGACCTCCAGACCCTGCCCTGTTTCAGGGGATGATGGTGCTGCTCTTCCCCCGTCACCATCTGCTTTACTCATCCAAGGAAATAAGGGGGAGAGGGAGATGGAAGGGAGGGATCAAGGGTGGAGTGATGTTTTTGGAAGAGGTTTCATTTGGAAGAGGCCACAGACCTCTAGTTTAGGACAGGTCATAGTCTAGTCCAGGCAGGACGTAGACTGTTGCTCCTTCCCATCAACAAGGTGTTGGTAGGTCTGCCATCCTTAAGATGTTTTCCTGGGACAGGATTTGGATACTGAAGGGTGGATTTTGTCCTGATTGCCCTTGGAAAGAGAAGGTGACTCGTGCTGTTTAGGATGTGAAGCTCAGCCAGGCTCCCTGGTACAGCTCCTGCTGCCTGAGGAACGCACTGGGTTCATTAGCGACGACTTTGTTCGAGTCTCCCCGACCCGCTTCGCCTCCCAAAGAATTGAGGAGCCTCCCATTAATTCCTTAATTGTGTTATTGGGAAGGTGCCTCCTCGGTGTCACCTTGCAGAGGTGGCAGGTGGAAACCTCTCCCTGATGTTCCCCAGGTGGCTCGGTTGCTTCTTCTGGTGTTTATAAAAACATCCTTGATTCTGTGTGTTGGATGCTGCCCTATCCGCCTTCCCCGGCATTAATCCATTGTGCTGTTTCCTCCAGACCATTCATTACCTCCTTAAAAACAAATGCAGAGAGAAAACACAATTAGATGCTGCTTTGGTTAAATAATACCTTGAATAAAATGAAACAATAACTTGAAAAATAAGGAGAGAGTGAAGATCGCACAGTTTGAACTAATGATGGAAATTACCTCAGGTTAAGTTGGATTTTAAATCAGAGGTTTGGGGGATTGTATTTTTTTCTTTTCTTTCCAGTGAATTATGACAAATATTCATCCATGCTGGATGGATGATTAGATTTTTTTTCCCTCTCTCTCTCCCATCCACATTGAAAAATGAAATATTTCTGTAATATTAAATCCGTCCAATTGATCAAAGTGCGGTGTCAGAAAATGTTGTAAGAGCTTCTTCTCATCCAACCCCCTCAGCGGCTGCAAACCAGAGACCTTTTCAATCCCGTCCTGGAGGTTACCTCTGCCTGAAGAGTCTGTGCAAGGAATGAGTCTGCATTTCTCCAGCTAATTCCCACAGAAGGGACTGACAGAGGGCTGTGGATTTGGCACATGGAATGATAACATGTGCTCCTCAGCTCGGTGGGTTTGTCTCCTCATGTGTCCATAGTCTGTCCTAATACTGCCATGCCTAAGGTGGGATCAGGACCAGGGTGGGTATGGCCAGAACTGGGGGGTGATAAAGGGAATTTTTGACTCCCCTGGTTCAGCTTGAGGAGTAACTGCTGGGAGATTTATGGGTGTTCCCCCTCCCTTTATGTTTTTCTTTCCCTGCTTACTTTCACTGGAGAACAAGAAAACCAAACAAACCAGAAACCTCAAATATTTGGTCACTGTTTGAGGAAGCAAACACAGAGTGTATCCAAACATTTGGAGAGGTGGGAAGCTGGGGCACTGCACAGCAGGATAAATGCAAAGTGTGTCCAGAAAAGAAAGATTCTTTTGGAAAGCTGTCAGTGAGGAGAAGCTGAGAGGACTGGGGGCTGCTAAGTGGAGAAAATAAGGGATGGTTTTCTCCGAGGGAAGTGGATATTGTGGATAAGATGGTGAACAGTCTTCCAGGGAATAGAGGAGGAGAAAACAGCTTGGTTTCAGCAAGAAACCCACTTCTGCTGGGGCAGTGGGGTGTGGGACAGGTCATGGGAGGTGTTCTGGACTCTCCTTCATTGGCAGCTTCATTAAGAACAGGTCAAACAAATCCCTGTGGAGGTTGTTTATGTGTTCTTGATGCTGCCCTGGGAGAGGTGTGGGGTGGAGGGTGACCGAACACCCCCTTTAATTCTGTAAAGCCAATTCTCTGCTCCTTCTATCCCTGTTGGTTCTGCTGCTTTGACATGAAACTCTGGTTGTCTTCCAAGAGAAACACAGAGAGCAGCAAAGGACCAGGCTGTTGCATCTGTTTGCACGTCAGGGAAGGTGTTTGCTGGCTCCAGGAGGATGGATTTATCCCTGTGGCTGCAGGAGATGTGCTTGAACTTCCCCAAAATGTGTGAGGAGCAGCAAGTGTTGCTTCATCTCTCAGTGAATAGGCTTTGGACGAGTAAAGCAAGGAGTGAAAGGCTCCTGTTCTCCTCTGCTCTGTGCCCCAGTGTCCCCCAGCTTCTGTTGGAGCCCTGGACATCAAAAGATGGAAATCTCTGCTCTCCCACACATCAATCACGTTGCTTTAGGAGCTCTTTGTGCTATCGACTACACCTCTCCTGAGGGAAAATAAGCATTTTCCTTAGTTACACAAATGGAGAAACAGGTGTAAAAGAGATGAAGTCATTTTTCAGAAAGTCACCGACAGAAAGGAGGGAAAGTCAGAGCCCTCCTTCCCTGGCACAGCCTCAGGTGAACCTCTGATAACCCAGGGGAGGGTCTCAAACAGCCCCACAAAAACACAGCAAAGAGATGGATTGCTGCAACTCTGCTGCTCACCAAATTAGAAACAATTTAGGGATTTAAGGATTAAGTACCATTAATTACTGCCCAACAAATGCTGAGCTACAATGGAGCACTTGTGGAAATGGAGAGAGAAGTTTCTCTGTGAATACTAAATGGCTTCATTAATGCTCGGTGCAATTTCATTGAGTGATAAATTAATTAGCTTGATGCTCCAAGAATGACTGAGCAGGACCATGGGCACACGTGAGGAAGGGAGAGCAGGAGCCTGGTGTCCCCTTGCCTGGTCAGAGCAGGTGACACAGGTTTGGGACACTCCAGGGCAAGGTAAGGGGAACCCTTGAGGAAAGGAAAAGTGAGGAAACTGGTTTACTGAGTGAGGAAACCCCCAAACTGCTGCTCTGGCTTTCCTCCTCTGCATTTTCTGGTCTGGAAAACGCTCGAGGTTCTGAAAGTCAGGATGAGAACAGGGGGATCAAGGTCGTTCTGTTCCTCTTGCATCTTGAGCTGATGCTTCACCCTCCTGCTGTTGTGCTGCCCATGGGGGGGTTGGTTGGACACAATCCCTGTTCCTTGTGCTTCTGTTCCCTCCATCCTTTCTGTCCAGCCGTGCCCACAGGGCTGAATAGCCCTTTTGAGCCCATGGATTTCCTTTGGATCATGCTGGGTGGTCTTGCCATCAAATACTAGGATGAGGGAGGTTGGGCATCGCATCCTCTTTATCTACCACTTATGGCAAGTTCTTGGAACATCCCAGATGCCTTGGCATTGCTCTAAGAGCATGTTTACCTGGGCCTGGAGAAAGCCTTTGTGCTTCCAAAACCTGGGGGAGCCCCGTCTGGCAGGGCAGCCCAGCAGAGCAGTGACAGCTTGGGCTGGAGTTCTGCCTTCCCAGCAGCAACTTCCCCCTGAAGAAGCAAGGAGGAGGAGGAGGGAGAAGCAGCCAGCCAGGATGTCTGGCGGTGAGTAATTCCAGTTTCTCCTCTGGCTGTCATGCCACGACAGCTGCCTGGGCAGAGCCTCCCCTCAGAACATGTTACCTCAAGTTCAGCATCGGTTTTCTGTCCCTCCAGACTCTTTAGCCGCCTGTGCCGTCGCAGAGTTATCGATTGCTCACCCAGCCGTGGCCTGGAGCCGTGTGAGGTGTGAACACAGCACTGCCCCAACAGGCCTGCATTCAGGGCAGGATGCTCCCAGGCTCCTTTCACCATCCATCTATTTTTAGCTCTTTCCCATTGCTCCTTGCCTTGGCTGCCTCCGGAGCCTCGCGCTGCTCCTGCTCTACCTGAGCACGTTTACAGAGGCTGCAGAGCTCCGGTGGTTTCGTAGCTCCTTTTTGCCCCAGGGTTTAGGGTCCCTCAGCCTTTTGGGTCTGCAGTCTCACTGCTGAAGGCAGAGGGTGGGAAATGGCAGAGAGAGACCTTGTTCTCCAAGGGGAGCTTTAACAGTGAGGACTTGCTCGTGCCCCACCCTGGCTCTCCACCTCCCTCTCCATCATTCCTCTCCCAACCCCTGCAGGACACACATCTTAGGGTCACCAGGGCTTGTGTCTCGACATCATGAGACACTGGGACCCTTGCCTTGGTGCAGCCTTCAAGATAGTGTCCAGATATGCTGTGTGTGTTTGGCCAATAGGGAGGGATGTCCAGGATGCTCAAGTGGAGGGACATGGGGAGAAGAGGAGCCTCCTCTCTGCTCAGGATGGTCCTGCCTGGCTCCTGGTCCAACCCTGGCTCACATCTGGGCAGCTGACAAATGGCATGAGCAGAGATTCCCACATCCCCCCTGTGATGTATCCCAGATTGGCCATCACAGACCAGAGGAGGAACATCCAGTTAACAATCCCTGTGCTCCCAGCGTGCAGAACTCTCTCCAAAGTTTTCCTGGAGTAATGAGCTGGTATAAAAGCAGCCAGAGGGAGACATCCTCAGCTTTATTGGGCTGGCAAAGCCAGGCACAGAGCTGTGCATTCTGGAGTGCCATCTTCTGGCACCTGGAATGTCAACTAGTTGCCTGTCTGCCTGGCTGGAGCAACCTGGTAACGCAGAGCTGTGCCAGGCACAAGGAGCAGAGCGGATTTCCTGCATTTCCAGTGTATCCTTGAAAGATTCATGGAGTGCAGATACTTTTTTCTTAAGCTCCACCATCCCTTTGGCTTCTGGGTACCTGCCTTTGCCAGCACGAGGAGCTGCACATCTGCATGGAGCTGGTATTGCCTCCCCAGGCCAGCTTGGGAAGCATCTGTTTCCTGGTTTATTTATCCCCTCTGCGATCTCCACGGGAGGATAATCTCGGGGACGTGCCACATCTCGTTTACAGTCGGGCCCTGAAAAGTTGGGAGTGCAAGTTGTGGGGTGGGGAGGAGGCGGGAGAAGACGTGGAGTCAACACGCTGGGGACGGAAAGGGGAGTTGGGGAAATGGATAAAATATTGAAATGACATTGTGGCAAGACACAGACAGGGGCAGAACAATAATTAGAGTAAACAGCACATCAAAAGCCTGGCTAAAACTCCCATTTAAATTTCAAGTCAACGCAGAAGCAGCTCATGTTGTCGTGTGTAAATGTGTTTCCAGGAACCTTTTAAGAATATTAACGATGATGGAAGCAGAGCAGCAGTGATTCAGACTTTATGTTATGTGACAATACAGGAGGCCACCAGACTCCTGCCTGGCTGTTGGCATAAGGAAGCTGATGAGAGCCTGCATCTTGCCAGAAGAGCAGGTTGCTTTCCAGGGAGACTTCAGGAGTGAGAGAGCCTGAAATGAGCAAGGATGGAGCCTCTTTTCTTGCCAGGGATGTGCAGGGTTTCCTTCAGCCCCATGATGGGACTGCACCCCTAAAAGTGACAGAGGCTTCCAGGGTTTTATTCCCTACATCCAGTCCCAGGTTGTATCCTGCTGTCTGCTTCCCAGGCTTTGTCCTAATTAGTTTTATATATCCCAGGTCAGGTTCCTGTGTGTTCTTGGTTGGGGTCCTCCACTATGTTGCTGCTTTCTTGACCTTCCCTCTGCTTGCAGCTGCCTGTTGCTCCCGGTGTTGCCTCCTGCTCCATTCCACATGGAATAACACACTTGGTGCCTGAATATAGCAGAGAAGCCATCACATAAATGGAAAGCTCAGGGCAGGACCGAGGCTGTGCCAGCCAAGCTGAGCAGCAGTGCTGGGGGTGCCCCGTTCCCCCCTCCCCGAGCCAGGAGCTGCCGCAGCACCTTTGAATTAAGGGTCAGAAATCAGTGTCAGATTTGTCTTGACTCCTGCTCTGAGCACCTTTGGGCTAGAGAGCAAATCTCTTAATTATCCCCTGTGCCATTTGCCCTCTCCTGCACGAGGACCACAATAGCTCTGTCCTTGGGGAGCCCCAGTTCTCCTCAGTCCCAATAATGCCGTGATTTACTGAGGATTTCCCGGCCGGCCTTCCGGGCACGGTGTTACCTGATGGAGGCAATTAAAAAGCAGAGGGAAGTGACTCCCTGAAAGGGCAGGCAGCTGCAGATGAAATAAGGGAATTAGAAGACTGCAGAGAGGTGCAGGAGCGTGTGCCTTCATCCTGAGCCACTGCAGATTCGTGTGGCCAGAGTGGGGATTCAGGAAGGGAAGGCTCTGAGGGCCTGGACAGGAAAATTGCAGGTGGTTTATTTGTTCACTTGACTCTGTATTTTCATGAGGCCTTTTGGATATTTCAGGCGTGGGAGGTTTTGCCTGGGAGACTGCATGAAGGTCTTAGCTTCCCACAAGGTTCAATTTTCCACAGGTTTAGGTTTCCAGACTTTCCTGTTGCCTTGTAGCAAACTCTTTGCATCCTTCTATGCTGCAGCTCCCAAGGAGCTCCAAAGGGAGCATTAACCCCCACTAATGGCTGGAGCTGTGCCAGGGCAGGCTCAGGTTGGATGTCAGGCAAAGGTTCTTCCCCCAGAGGGTGGTTGGGCACTGCCCAGGCTCCCCAGGGCAGTGGACACGGCCCCAAGGCTGCCAGAGCTCCAGGAGCATTTGGACAACACTCTCAGGGTCATGGTGGGATTGTTGGAGTGTCTGTGCAGGGCCAGGAGTTGGACTGGATGATCCTTGTGTGTCCCTCCCAGCTCAGGAGATTCTGTGATCCTCTGATTCTCCAGTTTACACCCAGGGATGTTGAGCCATGGCACGGAGGGGACGAGCCTGAAGGGAACGGTGCTCAAGCCCAGGGTGGGCAGGGAGTCCTGCTGCTCTCTGAGCTGACCAGAAACACCCTGGGCAGCAGCACTGGCAGCTGGGCTGAGCCTCAGGATGGCTTTATCCATGAAATATCCGTATTGCTGCTCCTTCCCAGGGCAGTTGAGTGCAGCCTGCAATCAGAGACCTCCATCTCCAGCACAGATGGACAGCCCTAACAATTTCCAAGCATGATTGTCTTCAAAACATTCCAGTCCCTCCCGGGCAATTTGCAGCCCAAGTTCACGGGAGGTTGGTCCCATCTCCCAAGGACATCTTCGCTGACATCCCAAGGACTTCCTTGGCTGAAATCTCTGCCCCTCAGTACAGAAAAGCAGAGTTTGGTTTTGAAAAATAGTAGCTCAAAACATATTCAGGGATTTTTTTGGTGCCTGGTGAAAATTCAACACCTCATGTAGCCTTTTCTCAAAGCCTTCATGGCTTTAGCCAGGACAGGATTTCCCTTTTTCCCCCTGCACACAGAGTGGCTGAGTCTCCTATCAGGATTTTCCCAGCATGCAGATGTTGTTGTGACCTAGATGCTTAGGCATTCATTTACTGCTGAAGTTCTGCATTTAGAGGTCTTAAGAGTTTGGATCATGGGGCTGTCTGGAAAGCTCTGAAAGGGAAAAAATACCAAGGGCAGCTCACGAGTTCTGAGGGAGAAGCGATTTGACGTTCCTGTGCCTCCGTTTATTGGCAGCCCACGATGAGATGTAAAGAAATGTCAGAAAATCCCACGTGCACATTGGTTTGGACGGGGAAAGAATTGCTGTTTGCCTCTGCCCCGAGGCTATGAGTCGCTCTGCTAATGCAGAAGGCACTAAAATGACCCCTTTGTTTTTCCTATGATCACTCCTGATAGCGCGCTCTGCCAGAGATATCATATCTTTGATCTCTCCGTGCCGATGTTAAGTCTCTCTTGAGTTCAGTAGCATCTCCTTGAGATTAATACTTGCTGGCATTCTCAGCACTAAGCTGTCCTAACCCATACATCACGGGATGTCACGCCCGGCTCTCGCCTCCCGCCTCAGTGACTCGGTGCTGGCACAATAAATAACCCTTGGCCGGCTCCGCTCTCCCTGCTCCGAGTTCAACACGGAACGCGGGAACTCCGCGGAGGTGAGGAGGGAAGGGACGCTCCTGTGGCCAGAGTGGGCACAGGGATGGCCCTGCCTCTCTCTCAGGAATTTTGTGAGGGTTATTCCCAATCCCTCTCGAGGTGGAGGGAGGGAGGATGCGCAGCAGCTCCCCTGCGACGCCTTATAGGGAGTGACACAGCAACGTCCCCCAAGGGTGCCCATCTGCCAGCCAGCTCCCTCCACAGCCCCTCCGCTGGGCAAGGGACTTCAGGAGATCTCTGTCTGCTCGGGATTTTAGTTTGGCTCTGAATTCTCTGCTTCCTTGCTTCTTTTCCAAGGGCTGGGGGTGCCCTTTAGCGGGACAGGCTGGTTGTGAAAACACCTTCCCTCTTCTTTGGGGGCTGTGTGAAATGCTGTCACACCCTGGTTTGCTGCAGCCCTGCAAGAGGGACCACAAAGTTAAGCTGGGGCTAATTCTCAGAGCCCTCTGAAACCTTCTGATCACCCTGAGCCCATGGGCAAAGCCCTCACCTTGCCCAGTAGGAAAGGGAGTTTTAAGGGCATTTAGAACATTTTGACAATCAGAGGTTGGGTTTCTTGGAACTCCTGATGTTGAGCAGTTGTCTGGCGATGCAGAGCAGGGTCCAGGCTGCTGTGGCCTTGATGCTCTTGGGATTGAAACAAGGTCATATCCCTGCTGCAGCCAGGGAGAAGTGGGAGTCCTAGTCTGGGAGATGCTTGAATAAGAGGTAGGGAGATGTCCCAAGGGGTGCAATCTGCTGTGGTCTGGGTTGTTTGGAGCGAAGAGGACTTTGCAAGATCTTTTTTTCATTAGTCTGAGGTACATCACTTCCACCTTGAGCACTGGCCTTGGGCACATGTTGTGATTTTGGGTCCACTGCAGGGCCAGGAGTTGGACTTGATAATCCTTGTGGGTCCCTTCCAACCCAGGATATTCTATGATTCCATGATTTCCATGGTTTTGCTGGTGTTGCTGAGGTATAACGTGCTGTGCAGTGACTGTGTTTCAGGGGCTGGGGACATGAGCCCTGTCCAGTGCTGAAAACACCTCGGGTGTCAGAGAATCACAGAATCCCAGAACATGCTGAGTTGGGAGGGACCCACAAGGATCATCCAGTCCAACCCTCAGCCCTGCACAGGCTCATCCCCAGGGGTCCCACTCTCTGCCCCAGAGGATCATCGAAACCCTCCTGGAGCTCTGGCAGCCTTGGGGCTGTGCCCACTGCCCTGGGGAGCCTGGGCAGTGCCCAACCAGCCTCTGGGGGAAGAACCTTTGCCTGAGATCCAACCTGACCCTGCCCTGACACAGCTCCAGCCATTCCCTGGGTGCTGTCCCTGGTCCCCCCAGAGCAGAGCTCAGTCCCTGCCCCTCCTCTGCCCCTCCTGAGGAAGGTGTAACCACAGTGAGGTCTCCACTCAGTCTCCTCTTCTCCAGGCAGAACCTCTTCTCCCTCAGAGACGCTGCAGACTCACAGAGCCACAAGGTCCTGTTCCCTCCCACCCACAGAGCCTCCCTCCTCTTCCTCGGTGCATTGGGCAGGGGGAAATGAGCTGAAGGACTCAGCCAAGCGTTGCAGAGCTCCCGGGGGCTCCGAGGGTGTCATGTGTGCTGTGCCACTGCCCCGCGCCCGACGCGCCGGAGCGAGGGATGAGCCACCCCCCTCCAGCCCCCCCAGGACACAGTCGGTGTCCTTTCCACAGAGTGTGGGGGCAGCGAGGAGAAAAGCCTTCCCCTCCCTTGGGCTGGATGTACAGAGATAATTGGAAGGAAGAAGGAAGAACTCAGGGCAAGGAGGGGAAATGTCAGCAGCAGACAGGGCTGAAACGAGGGGTCCTGCAGCCCGTGACCCCCCTGCTCTCCAGCAGATGGGCTCTGTGTCCCTTCCCGCTGCTCAGGGTGTCCCCACAGTGCCTCCTGCAGCTCCCTATTGACAAAGGGGTCGTTCCCTCTGATTTCTGCTGTAATCTCATCTTTCAAAGCGTGTTCAATCCATCCTGGGAATGTCCAAGGCCAGGTTGGATGGGGAAGCAATTTGATCTAGTGGGTGACATCCCTGTGACATCCTGGGTTGGAACAAGATGATTTTCAAGGTCCCTTCCAACCCAAACCATTCTGGGATTCTCTGATTTAAGGCTCGCAGCATCTCCTGCTTGGAGCCAAAAGGTGCCTGGCCCAAAAAGCCCCCACCAAACAGCCCCGAGAAGGGATGCTCTGCCAGGGGAAGGGGAATGAGGAGGGCACACCATGGACTCATGGGGTTAATTCAATTTAAAACTGGCTGGATTGGCCATTGCTGTGTTGAAGTCCAGGTGTGAAGCAGAGTGTGCTGCACCTCTGCTGCTTCCTCTGATAGTAACTCACACCTAATTAGCACTGATAAACCTGGCCCTAATGAGAGCCTGATGCTAATGGGGTACAGCAGGCTGGAGAGCTCAGGTATCATGTGTTCCTCATGGGCTGGGTGGCTGGTAACGAGGAGGGACGAGGCAATTAGTGAAACCCCCTTTTCTTTCTAGTTTTCCACCAGTCTCTGGGAAAAAGGTGTTTCATTTTTTAAAGTTCTGTCACACCAGGTTAGAGGATTAACAATCATGGTTCACTGCTATCTGTATTTGTTCCATTTGTGGCATTTATGATGGTTATCCACATTAATTATTTCACTGCTAAAGTCCCTTCTAATTTCCGAGCACTGTTATTTCTAAGAAAGATGGATATTAAATATGCCACACATCAGTGTGGGGTGGCTTTACACCATGCTATTAAGTTCTGCTGCGAAGGCTTGGCAAAAAATAACTTTGCTATTTGTAATCACCGTGAAGTGTTTTAGTGTTGCAGCTTGGAATAAGAAATAAAGATGATGACAGGAACTGATTTCTTATTAGGACGTGGTGCAGGAGTTTACACAAATCAGGAAGGAAATAACAAAGTAACCCTTGGCTGACCAAATCCACTGGGTACCTGTTGGCTGGGCACTGAGGGGATCTCCTGGAGGGCTGGAGCCCCTCTGCTCTGGAGCCAGGCTGGGAGAGCTGGGGGGGTTCACCTGGAGAACAGAAGGCTCCAGGGAGACCTGAGAGCCCCTTCCAGGGCCTAAAGGGGCTCCAGGAGAGCTGGAGAGGGACTGGGGACAAGGGATGGAGGGACAGGACACAGGGAATGGCTTCCCACTGCCAGAAGGCAGGGTTAGGTGGGATATTGGGAAGGAATTGTTGGCTGTGAGGGTGGGGAGGCCCTGGCACAGGTTTCCCAGAGAAGTTGTGGCTGCCCCATCCCTGGGAGTGTCCAAAGCCAGGTTGGATGGGGCTTGGAGCAACCTGGGCTAGTGGGATGTGTCCCTGCCCATGGCAGGGGGTGGAATGAGATGGGTTTTAATGTCCCTTCCAACCCAAACCAGTCTGGGATTCTGTGATCTCCACCCAGCACCGAGGTCCTTTATCTACACAGGGAGGAGGGGAGGCCCTGGTGGGGTGGAGTGAACCATCACCCCAGGAAGGATGGAGAGATCCATCAGTCCCCAAGGAAAGAGCTGAATCCTCAGGTGTTTTGGGGCTGGTGTGTGATGATGCAGAGATTTGGCTGCACTTTTCCTTGGAAAGAAGGGGCCTTTCACACACTCATGGGGCTGCATTTTGCACACACAGTCCTTTTCTCCCTGTTGCTTATAGAAATGCTGGGCTTTTTTGGAATCTACTGCGTTCCCGTGACTTACAGGTGCTTTCTAATGCAAGGATGAAGCCCCAGGACTTGCTGTAGACCATCTCATGAGGGTCCTGCACTCCTGGGAGAGGAAAGGAGAGGGAATTCTTACCCATGAGACAGAAATAAACTCCCCCATTGTCCCTCTGTCTCTTGAGGATGCAGTGTCTGTGCCTGACCAACATGGGGGGCAGCTGGAGAGCTGGCTGGGGTGCAAATTATTGGCATTAAACAGCCTTTTCTAAAAAGTTGTTATTGTTGTTGTTGTTGTTATTGTTATTATTATTATTATTATTATTATTATTATTATTATTATTATTATTATTATTATTATTATTATTATTATAAGTGCTGCAGCAGCACTTGCTGGAGAATCCCTTTAAGTGTGTCTTGATCCACAAAGAGACACCCTGGTATCTGCCAGGGAGGCAGGACAGGGTGCTGCACTCACATTTGGGGCAGTGCTGTTGAGCCTTGGGTGTATTTGGTTTCAGCCTCTGGCTCCAGAGGTGCAGAGTTAAAGGGGATTGTGGAATGAAAGATGGAAAAGGAACTGTGGGAGTAACTGCTCTGCAGGTTACCAGGGGTTGTAGCAACAGCTGGGGATGGGGTTAGGGAGCAGTTTGCCTTGGGTTGAGCCTAAGGAAGATTCTTTGTGATTTTCAGCAAACCAGTGGAATAAAAAACAAAGAAAGGTTGAGATCAAATGCAGAGCTTTGTTCGAGTCCCGGGTGAAATGTTCCCTCAGCAACGAGTGTTTGTGCACAGGTTTCGCTGGGAGTGAGGGATAATTTGAAATTAAAAGTAAACTAAAGGGGAAAGAAGTGTCCCTCTTATTTTTTCTTCCAGTGTCAGAAAAAATCTCTCTTATTCCTTAGGGGGGGTTGTTTGTCTATTTTTGGTTGCTGTGGTTTTAGTTCCTCAAGCCAGGGAATCTTTGGCAAGGTGCAATCCAGCATCTCCAGAGCTGGCTGTGCCTGTGCTGCATCCACTTGGGAATCTCAGGTGCAGGTGTGATCCCCAGGGACCAAACCATCCTTGGGCTGAGCTGAGCAGCAGCAGTGGTGCTCAGCAGCCTGTGGACCATGAGGTGTTGGATGGAGATCCAACACCATCCAAGGCTGGATGCAGCCAGGTCCTCGCTCTGCTTTGTGTCTCAGCTCCCAGGCAGCTCCTGCACAGTATAAAAGGATACACCAACCTTTCTCAACTGTTATTGTCTATTAATTAAATGCTAATTAATTATTAAAAGGGTATTTATTGAGATTTAACAAGTCTGCAGCCTGAAAAGAAGAAAAAAACCCATCAGTGGCAGGTGTTCCACCCCAGTAATGAGGTTCTTAATAACCAATTGGCATTTGTTTGACTTAGAATAACATTCTTATTAAATCTAAATCAACTCTTTGCTTGAGACACTTAATTACACGTGGGTTATTTTTTTTTTAACCCGCCACCTTTCCCTGGTGCCGTGGGAGTTCCCAGCCCCCGTCTCCAGGCGTCGACAGAGGAGTCTGTGCCTTGATAAATATGAAAGGTGATGGTTATTCACGGAGAGAGCCACTTAAGGGATGATTTCCCTCAGCTCCTTTCCATGCTCGTGGTAACAGGAGCTTTCAGGGCTCGTTCTCCTTCCATGGCAAAGCCAGGAGAGCTGCTGGGCTGGGATCAGCTCCGTGCCCATCCCAGGGCATCCTCCTTCCCTGATTTTGGGAGGCAATTCCCAGCCTCACCTTTGGCTTGGTTATTTATTAGAAATCCCACCCAGCACTGGGAAGAGTCACTGGTGCTGATGCCCAAAAAGGCTCAATGAAACTGTTTAGAGACAGAATTTAGCCTTTAAACAGCAAAGTATTTATTTAGGCAACGTTGGAGAGCAAAGCCAGGTGGCCCTGGACAAACTTGCTCTGCCTTCTCAGGGAAAAGACATGATTATATACAATTTCTAGGAGGGATTACAACATTATCACATACATATTCATATAATTGCAACATCTAGTTATAATATTCATAATAGGCAGAGTCTGGGTGGAGTCTGGGGTGGAGTTGTCTTTTTGGGGTGATATTCGGTGATCGTTCCTGTTTCTTCAGCTTCACAGGGTCGTATTTTTACTCTTCTTCCTCAGATGAACTCTTCAACTTTCTTGATTTTCACTGACTCCATGGTGAATTTTGCAAGACTTTGGACTCAAGCCCCTATTTCCACCCTTATCTGTTTGTGTTCTTACTCTATTTATGTAGGGGTGTGAGCATTCTTTTGGTGTATGGTACCATCTAATCCCTAAGCCCTGGTTTCTGTCTCTAGCTAAGCATTACATTCTTCTGAGCAGGAGGGTCCCCACTCAGTATTCAGAGTTAACTCTTTAGGCCCTTGCTCCATTTCACTGCACTGGTGGAAACCTGCAGGAGGGAACACAAAACTCCCTCCAAGCATCTGGGCAACCCTGGGGCTCTGTGGGCCAGAGCTCCACAAAAAGCCCTGGGAATTTCCCTGGATGGAATTCTGTGTTGCTGGTGAGAAGAGGAAACACTCTCTACTCCGTTATCCAGTTTGGTTCCTCCAGGGTCACCATCATGTTTTAAAACCCCATCACTGGGTACATTTTCTCCCTGGAAGGAGCTGGGAAGCCAGGCAGGGGAGCAACTGCTGCCTTTAATCAGAATTTAATTACTTCCCCTTTTAATGTGGCTTTTAAAAAGGAAACCAGGATCCCAACCGGGTGCTCTTGCAGCACAAACAACAACAGGGAAACAAAAAAGGAAAAGTAGCAGACGACAACAAACAATCTGTGCTATTAGAGGATCATTATTCTGATATTATTTATTTCAGACTTTTTGATACTCTCCAGTGCTTGACTTCACAGGCTCATTTAGTTCCTTTCAAAAGCAAAGCAGTGCTGCAATTTGCCAGGAAAAAAATCTGATAAACATTAGCAAGGGGGGGAGAAAGAAATAACCCAGTGACCGTAGGGATAAATATATATTTATTTACAGGCTGGGGAGACACATGGAGAGTGTCATTCATGGCTTCAGAGCCACAGGACAGGGAGCTCCTGAGGTCAGGAGGTTCAAGTGATGGTCATCTCAGCCACTTTCTGGATTTTGAAGCACTTCCCTGCATCTTTCCCGGGAAGGTGGTGGCGGGTGTGGATACTGTCCTGCATCTCCTTGGATGTATTTGGAATTGGGATAGTCCAGCACTGTCAGGACGTGCTCTGAGGCTCCTTGGAGAAGTGGTCAAGCCCTGGAACAGGCTGCCCAGGGCAGTGGTGGGATCACTGTCCCTGGAAGTGTTCAAAGAACACATCGAGGTGGTGCCTGAGGACGTGATTCCGTGGTGCATTTGGCCGTGCTGGGAATGGTTGCACTCGATGGTCTCGGAGCTCTTTTCCAACCTAAATGATCCTGTGATTCCCAGAAGTGCTGGGCACAGGGTGAGTGTGGTGGGGCTGCTCTCGGGGCAAGAAATGCTGCAATCCAAGTATCCCCCACCCAAGGGGAAACATCTCCTGCTGCCCTGGTGTCCAATCCCCTTTCCTTCCCCCATGCCCAGCTCTCCCTGCCGAGGCAGCGTGTGTTGCTGTTTACACCAGGACCTCTCCAGGAGGCTGAAAACACAGAATTTATGTAATTTGTATCTCCAAGGCTGCTTTGCTTTGCCTGAGGAGCACCAAGAGCCACAGAGAGGGATCCTGAAGTGCATCGAGGCAGCAGCAGGTTAACAGGACCCTTCCCAGAGAGTCAGGATGTTCTGTGAGGTTCTCCAAAAAACTGAGAGCTGGGATCTAACCCAGCTTCAAATTAAGGAGAGAAAGAATCTGTTCTCTCTAGAGAGTCTTGAGCATCCCTGAAACATTGGGAGTGTTTGTGCCAGGAAGAGTTACCTCACCATCATCAGATCACTGGGCCTTGCCTGGATTATTGCTGATAGGCAGTGAGAGCTGTTGTATCCAATTAATTGTATGGATTAAGGGAATCCCTCCTGAAGTTTGGTGTCCCAGGGAGGAAAATAAAAAAAAAAAAGGCAGAAAAAAAGCTTTTTTCTTTTCTTGGATGAAAAAAAAAACCAAAACCTTAAAAAAGCTCAGCCATAGGGGACCATGGCAGGGGGATGGAACTGAGTGGTCTTTAAGGTCTGTTCCAGGCCAAACCAATCTGGGATTCTATGACTCAGTGCTTAAACGTTCTTTACTCTGAGGGTGGGGAGGCCCTGGCACAGGTTGTCCGGAGAAGCTGTGGCTGCCCCATCCCTGGAAGTGTCCAAGGCCAGGTTGGAGCAACCTGGGCTGGTGGAAGGTGTCCCTGCCCATGGCAGGGGGTGGAATGAGAAGGGCTCTGAGGTCCCTTCCGACCCAACCCATTCTGGAATTCTCTGATCTTGGTGTTAGGGGTGGATGTGGGGATGGACAGCTTTGGACACGCCTCATCCCAAAATTCCTCTGAGAAACCACCCCACCCCAAACCATGCAACTCGTTTGTCATCTAAAGGACCAAAAAATATTGAAAAATGAGCTTTGATGTTGGGGACTGATGGACAGGTGTGGAGATCATTTGGCTGGAGCTGCCAGGGGGTGTTATGTACACCTCTCTATTTTTTCTATATATTTATTTTTTTGCAAAGAGCCACTCTGCCACTTGCCGCTTTCAAAGGCTCTTTTTGGGATGAATGTGGCCTTTGTTGGTTGATCTCTATCTGTGGTGCACCTGAACCCTCTCTGCTGGGATTCATCTGAAGTTTATGGGTTGCAAAGCTGTGTTGAGACCCCCCCTCCCAATTTCCCTGGATTTCCCATGGGAAGAGGGCAGAGTCAACCCAAAAATGCCAAACCTCCCTGGTTAGAGCATCTTCACCTGCTTGTTGTTGGAAAGGAGTGGGGAGAAGGGGGTAAAATCAACCAACCCACTGCAAAATAACCCTCCTGGGCTCTGTCTGACACCTGGAAAGCAGCAGCACTCCCACCTGGGTTTTTGTCTCTGCTCACGCAGCAGCCAGCGGTGCAGAGCCAAATTTACTGGGAATGGATTAAAAAAGGAGGGTTTCCTAAGAAAATAAATAAATAAACCCAGCCCTAAAGCACCAACAAACTGCTGAAAACAAACCAACCCCCTCCTCCCCTCCTACTTTGGCACCAGAACGGAGCTCGGAGCCATTAGGGGAGGGTTTTCAACAGAGCCTGAGCCAGGCTGGGAGAAGGATTTGCTGTCCCCAGAGCCTTGTCTTTGGGATGTGTGTCAGAAACATCCTTAAATCTTCCCAAAAACCCACCCAGGCCTCGTCTGGCTGTGGGGCTGGAGCCGGGGAGCCGCGAGGAGCCATAAAAACCTGCTGACAGGCAGATGGGGCGGTGTAATCACACACGGCCAGGGGGGAGCTGGAATTAGTGGTGTGGGCAGACAATTAGAGGCTTTTCCAGAAGATTACCCTCTCCCTCCCATCTGTGCTCCGTGCAGGAGTCGATGCTGCCCAGGCTGGTTCTGTCCTCAGCCGTTTGTGCTCTGCCCGAATTCCGGCTCCGTGTTCCTCTGGACTTCCCTGAAGCACCCCTCGATTTTTGGGAGCACAGCAGGATGCTGCCGGGGGTTGCCAGTGGGTTTGCTGGGGGTCAGAGCCCTCCTCACATGGGTGAGGGTGCCATGGGGTGCATCTCGAGGTTTCCCTGGGAATCAACCCTTGGGAGGCTGATTTGGGGCAGGTTTGGGGATTTCTGGGTTCTCCAGCTCGCCAGGGACATTTTCAAGCGTGTTTGTCTTAGATGACCTTTAGAAGGTCCCTCCCCACTCCAGCTATTCCATGATTCTATGTTTGCTCTGCAGCAGGGAGGGCAGGCAGCTTCCAAGGCCAGCAGCAAAGGGAACAGCTAATTACAACCCAATTTCAACCCAAATCATTATTTTCGTGTTAACCGTGTATTTATTTTCAGTATTTGATGTGCTGAGGAGTTAAACAGGAATTATTTTGGCTGGCTCACCAGTGTTTTTTTGCTTTTTCTTTGCTCAAATCGAGTCAGTACATTTGATTTCAGCGTTGAGGGGTTATTTCTCAACAGTTTATTTTTCACACTGCAGTCGCTTTGGTTTGCAAACATTGCCATTGGCCATTCGCTGTGTTTTCTGAATCAGGAAAATAATAATAATAATAATAATAATAATAATAATAATAATCAGAAAACAAAGTTCTCTGATGGTTCACAATGTCCTGTGTCAGCTTTTCCTTCTGTTGGATGACAAACTGGGTGAAAACTTTCCGCCAGCACCCACAATAACACTGCTTGTGGTGAACCTGGAAGTATTTCCCAAAGTCCCACATTCTTCCTGGCTCTTATCAAACTCATATCAAGGTGAGATATTCCAAGCTCCTTTTGAATGGAAACCACTTTTGACACACAGACCTGGTATCTATATGTGTGTATATGTATTTATTTTACCTCTTGCCATACCTTAAAATCCCTTTGTTTCAAACCCAGCCAGACTTTGAGGTGACCCAAAGCCTGAGGACTCCCTTCCATCCCATAAATCCATATACAAGGGGATATACAGAAATAAAATAAGGATTCAGTAAAATTAATAAGGTGGCATCAAAAGACACAGACTGCAAAAAAAATATGGAAAGTGGGAGCAGTGAGAAAGACGTGGGAAGGGAAGGGATTATTTATGAGCATCACTTGATGAAGTTGCTGTTTGCAGGGTAGGGACAACAACTGTAAGAGACCTTCAGGTCTCTTTTTCTCCTTTTTTATGGAGCAGTGAACCAAAAATGCCACTTTTCAGCGTGGGTTTTGCTGTTTGGAGGAGCTGGAGGTCTCAGTGTCTCTGCATGGTTGTGTTCAGGCACCAAAAATGGGGGTCTCTCCATTGCATCCTCTGGTTTGTTCTCCAACTTTTTGGTTGGGTAACTCCTGTTTGAGGGTCACTGCAAACCCCTGGGGTGCAAAACCCCCCTGGCTCTGCCCCTTGGAAATGCCCTGACCATATGGGGCTCAGCCTCCCAAAATCTGTCCTGTTCTCCCTGCCCTGCTCCCAGAGGGCTCAGCATCCCAAAAACCTGTTCTTATGATCCCTGCCCTGCTCCAGAGGGCTCAGCATCCCAAAATCCTCTTCTTATGATCTCTGCTCTGCTTCCAGAGGGCTCAGCATCCCAAAATCCTCTTCTTATGATCTCTGCTCTGCTTCCAGAGGGCTCAGCATCCCAAAATCCTCTTCTTATGATCTCTGCTCTGCTTCCAGAGGGCTCATCATCCCAAAACATCTCTTGTGGTCCCTGCCCTGCTTCCAGAGGGCTCAGCCTCCCAAAACCTCTTCCTAGGATCCCTGCCCTGCTTCCAGAGGGCTCAGCCCCCCAAAATCTGTCCCATTCTCCATGCCCTGCTTCCAGAGGTCTCAGCTTCCCAAAACTCTCTTGTGGTCCCTGCCCTGCTTCCAGGGGGCAGTTGGACCCGTTGGCATCGTTCCGAGGCCACAATGAGCCTGTGCCCGTCCCTGTCACACCCCGGGACTGGCAGGGTGGGCACGGGCAGCTCCAGCCCTCACAAAGCCTCACATCCCCTCCCCTGGAGGATTCCCTGCGGAGAACGGGCCAGGCCGGTGTGATTTCAGCACAGTGTGATTTTTGGCAGGGTGCGCTCCGGCCCCGCGGGGCTCCCATTCCCATCCCAGAGGGATCGTGGGAGGCTCCGTGTGTTTATTCCATGTGTTTATTCCCGCACGTGTCAGACGGAGGCGCCGGGAAGGAGCCGCTCGCACCCCAAGCCCGCTGCTCTTTAAGTGATCCCTGATGGAAACGAGCTCCGGGGGCTGTGGCGGGGATTTAGCGGCGCTTCCCGGCTCGTCCCGCCGCTCCTGGCAGGAATTCCCCGGCAGCGATTCCTCCCTCTCACCTCCCGGCTTCACCCTCCGGCGGCTCCGGGAGCAGCACGTTCTCCCTCTTCCTTCCAGGGCTGGATTACGACGTCTGTCTGCAGTTTAACTGTGATGAGACGCACGAGTGGTGCATTTCTGCACCCATTATTTATGCTTTTCCCCCTATTTTGATTCCTTTTCTTTTCCCTTCTATTTTTTTCCCACCCTCCTTGTTTTGCTTGCTGTCGTTTCTCCCGTCGACAGCAGGACAAAGATCCCCACGATGTTCCTACTTCCAGTCAGATAAATCCACAAGACTCTTTGTTATCCTTTTTCTGTGTATTTTCCCTCTCTCTTCCCCCTGGTTCTGCTCCATCCTCTTTTTTCCCCATTTTTTTCACTCCACCCGGGTGGTGCCAGCCCTTACAGCTGATATCCTTTGTGTCATGTCACATTAGAAGCAGCAAAAGGAGAATTTACTGGAAGTCTTTAAATGAAGGGAGGGATTTTCTGTGAGAAAGTGCAGCTCACAGCCCAAGTTTGGAAGAAGTTTGCCAAGCAGCTCCCAAGGCAGAGAGATGGATAGGGAATGATCTCTCCCTGCTCCCCTAATTTACAGCTCTGACAATACAATGCCATTAGTGAACATCCATCTTTGTGTATAAGGGGGGAGAAAAATGAAAATAATAAAAAAAAAAAAAAAGCCACCATTATGTGCCTTTCAGCATGGACCAGCCTGAGGAGACACGAGTTATTCTTAAGAAAGTAATGTATCTTCTTTACTTTGGCATCAACATAAATAAAATTATTTATCTCTCGAATTTAAATGCTCTGCAACTTTAACAGGCAATAAATCCTGCTCTCTTGTCCCTTTATGTGTTTATTTCTCGATCCATCCTTCACCTCTGAATATGAAACTGCAGCTTCTCTGCCTGCTCTGGGCAGGGGGAGGACCCCAAAATATCCTCCATCCTTCCCACATGTGTTGCCTCAGGGAAGGATGAGCAATTCCAGAGGAAGGTTGGGTCCTTCCCTGCATCCAGCCTTTCTTTTCCAACCACTGGGAGCCCTCTGGGGCTGACAGGACAAAGGCTCAGCCCTGAGATTCCATCATTTGGGTGTTAATTCCTGCTTGGGAAGGCAGCTGGGGGATGGGATGGGGTGGAGGGGACCCTGATGCCTTTAATCCAAAGGGTTGGGTCGTGCTGTGGTTGACAGTGGAGAGGCACAGGAAGGCAGGAACACACACACACACAAATACAGAGCTCCCAAACATTTCCCTCTCTCCTTGGTGCTTAGTCTGACACGACCAACTCTGCTTCACTTTGCTTTCTCGCCTGGATTTAAAACAGAGATAAAGTAGTAATAATAATCATTGTCCTGGAAAGCAACATGCATCCTTGTGATGGTGAAACCATGAAGGTTTTCATATCCCCCTCAGTGCTGCTCTGTGCAGGTGCCTCAGGGAGGGGTTGGAGGATGTTGAGGGTGCCCAGGTGTATTTTTGGAGGGAGAAAGCCCAAACTGCTGCTTCAAGGTGGGACAAGGTGAAGTTGTTTCATAGAATCCCAGAGTTGTTTGGGTTGAAAAGGACCTTAAAGATCATCAGGTCCCAACCCCTCTTGTTTCCACAAGGAATGGCTCAGCTCTGCACCCAAGTGGATCCCACATGAGGCATCATCCCATTGGCAGCATCCCATTTAGCAGGATAAATAAATCTGCTAAATAAAACAAAATAAATCCATCTGGAAACCCCACAGTTCCCTCAGAACAAACTTCAAGCAGAAAAACCTTATCCCAACATGTCTTCTGTCAGGAAGATTTTTGCTCTGTGTGTTGGAAATCCAAAGGGATTTGGGATGAGTGGTTTCTTCTTGGGACCACATGTAAAAATGCAAATAAAAACAGTCCCCTCGCCTGGACTGATTTTTTTAAATTTAGAGTCTATGTTTTTCAAAGTCTCTCTCTTCCTCAACCCAAAATAACCTGGCAGCAATGACATTTTAACAGGAAATTAAATGAAAACATTTATTTTGAATTGACATTTTGACTTGAAACGCTGATTTGTTCTGGATTTTTAAGCCAGAGAGCAGCAACACACTGTTGTTGTCAATGAGAAAAAAAAAGGAGAAATACGTGAAAAACAGCCACAAACTTTCAGGACACAGCAGGGGCAAAGAGGGGACACTTGGCTCCCGGAGCCCCAGAATCTTTGCCTCAGCTTTCTGGGGAGGGACTCAGCTTCTGCAAACCAGGAGTTACCTTTGCATCTAGTGAAAACCAAGCAAAAAAAAGGGCAGTTTTCTGTTTTCATGAGGAAGCCAGAAATTTCCACGAGGCGAGGAGAGTAGGAATCGGTTTTGCCCATCTGCTGTTCTTCACTGGTGGAGGATGATACTGTTGATGTGTTGAGGTTTCGCCTTCTTTAAATATCACTGGTATTTATTTTCATTGCTTGCTCTTAATTGTAATGAAGCTGAAGTCTCCTCTGTGCCCTGGCGGGGAATTTATCCCAAAAAAGCATCTCGAAACGTTCGGTTTCTTGGTCTGCAAACATCCTTTCATCTCTCCAGCATCCCATCTGTCTGTCTCGCTGCTCCTCCACCACTTCCTTCCTCTTGCCTGTGATCACAGCCACCGCGACCTGCGAAATGAACATTTTCATCAGATCCTCGTTTGCATTTCAAACGAGGCAGAGGCACCAAAACCCACAGGAAAGGAGGGAAAAAAAAAGCACCAAAACCAACTTTGCTTCGCCAGTTCCTCCCCGTTTCTCACATCTGAGGAGATGATTAAACGTGTCTGAAGGTAACATCTCAACTCTTCCCTACGTGCCTCCAATGGAAATCGTTTCCCTTGGATGATTCTCGTCCCCTGAGCCTCTTTGGGGACAGTTTGGGTGGGATTTTTTTGATGCCATGATGAATTTGTGTGATGTTGCCCTCTAATGGCCGATCAGCTGGAATTCCATGAGCCCTCCATGAAATCCTCCTTTATTTTCCTTGGGGAAAATGCGGGATTTTTCCAGAGATAAATGATCTGTGGGGTTGCTCTGAACCCAACAGAGGAACAAAAAATGCAGGTGATGCTCTTGTTGCGTTGCTTCTCCAGCCCCCTTGTCGTTCTTCCCTTTCCCCCAAAATAGAAATAATCAAAATTAAATCCTTGTGAGGGCATTTTTCCCCCTAACAGCCCTTTCTTGGCTGCCTCATCCCTGCAGGAGATGCCTCGAGGACCTCAGCAGATGGTTCCCTGGCATCACAACCTGCCGACGGGAGCTCCTCCGCTCAGCTCCTCTTTGAACGAGCGAAAACATTTTGACTTGAACTTTCATCCATAATGATGAGGGTTGGTTACCCAAATCCACACGTTTTTCTTCAGTCGTTTTCATTTACTACTGGTTTAAATTATTTCACAGCCTTGCAAATCTCATCCTGACAGCAGAGCCCAGGCAGGGGAAGGGAGAGAGAGGGAAAAAAAAACCCTGCTAAGCATTCGTTTTTCACATAATATATTCCAATCCTGTTAGGTCGTGCTGGTGAAGGTAATATTTCTGGCATTCATTTAATGAAACTGACAGTGATGAATGGTTAATTATACAAATTACATTCTTATTAAATCCCCTGGAATCACTGCCTTAGAAAGTCTTAGCTATGGACTTCTCGTGCTCTGTACGTATTTTTTTTCAGGAGCATCTTTACTGCTGGTTGCTGCAAAAGCGTCTTCCAAAAAACCTTGAAAAGCATTAAAAATCCCCTAGTTAAGTCAATTACTGCAGATAAGTTAATCTTAATGGGATGCTTAAACCCCTGTCCTTGCACGAGTTTACTTTCCATCCCTCGCTCTCGGCTCTGGAGGCGCCAGAGAGAAAAGTTTCCCAACGATTGTTGTGACAAATGGATTAAGGGTGGATAAACAGGGCTGGATGCAAAATCTGCAGCAAAACCGTTTTTTTTGGCAGAATTTCCTCCCTGGGCTGGCACTGAAATTTTCCATTTTGGGGTGGAGAGCAGCAGGGTGCCTGTGTGTCCCACTGGGTGGGCTACTGGGTGGGAATGTGATGCCCTGTGGGCTGGTTATTCATGGAATCATGGGATCAGTTTGGTTGGAAAAGCCCTCTGAGGTCATCGAGTCCAACCATTAACCCAGCACTGCCATGTTCACCACTAAACCACGTCCCCAAGGGCCACATCCACACATTTTTTTGAACACTTCCAGGGAAGCACCACCAAACTCCCCAGAGCAGCTTGATCCCTCTGCGAGGTGGAAAAAAACAGCCATGGACAAACAAGCAGCATTTTTGGGAAGGGAAAACACCATCCTTGAACCTCTGCTTATTCCCAGCATGTTCAATCCCACTCCCCAGTCCTCCAAAGCCATTGCAGTGGGTTTAATTGCACAGCATGGGATGAGCTGGCAAATATTGGCTGGGCCGTGTCCATTCCGGGAGTAAATGTAATAAATAGACTATTAAGTTAAGCAAGTTTTCAGCTTCAGCAGTGAGAGTGCCCATCCATCTTGCGTGGCTTTCCACATGCTTCATTACCACATGTAACCACACTGGAAAAATCTGTTTTATCCTTTCTAATTAGATGATAAGTTCCCCAAGATGTGCCTTGGTGCTGCCAGGCACCTGACGCTCGGCGGCGGCGGCGCCCACTGCCAGCAGCTCCTGCTGGAATTTATTACCCAGCCTCATATTAGACTTAAGTTAACATCACTTAATCTTCTTACTTGACAGAGTTATGGATGAGGCACTCAGGATATATTGGCCAGGATTTAGGGGCTCTGAAGGGAGCTATGCCAGGGGGGCAGGGATGGGTGCCAGGGTGGTGGAGGGCTCTGGAGGTGACGCTGCACTCATTTCCCCATCTCCTTGTTTATGCTGATATCCCAAAGGGACAGAGTATCTTTTGCAGCCTCTCCTTATTCTGTAACTAAACTTCAGGCTGGTTTTGCCTTGATTAATAGAGGGAACAGCAGCAGCTGTAATTAAGAAATGAGACATGACCTCTTGAAGGAGGGAGCAGAGAGTGGAGTGTTGTTTGGCACAGGTAGGATGCCACCCAAAATCAAACATCCTTCCTCTAATGATAGAGGCTGCAGAAAAGGGTCCATCAGGTCCAAAAGCTCTCACTGCATCATCACCCAGCCACAGCATCTCTGTGGTCCTGGTGTGGCCTCAAGTGCTTTCAGCTGAGGGAAGAAGGAGGGTTGTTTTCTTACTGATTTCTCTCCTAATTTTTCAGGGAGGCTGGAGATGCACGGAGGTTGCAGGGAGTTGTCACAATTGAACAACTTGTTTTGATTTGGATTTGGGGTTTCATCCATCTCCCTCCTCCCTTCTCCTCAGCTTCTGTGTCTCGACAGCAAAATGCTGAACCCTGGTGCCTGCGGGAGCCTGGAATGAGCCAAAGGCAGGAGAAATGATGGAGCTGCCGTCACATCTCCCTCTTTTGACTCAATAAGCTTCATAATCTCTGTATAACTACCTATATCACACAAAGACAGGAGGAGCAGGGGGAACTTTATGAGCTGGTTAGAGCAGGCAACTCCATCACCAGCCGTGACTATTATTATAAAATATTCTGGAAGTTAACTCAATAAAAAAACTAATAATGAGAAGAACCATCTCTGCCTTTGTTTATAGCTTCTTTAAGTGTATAAATGAGCAGGAGGTGATTAATGAGGGTGATCTGAGAGAGAAAGATTTGCATGCACACTGCTTGAATTATTTCCTCATTGCTCGTGCTTCCCGGTCCCTCTGTTTATTGTGCCGCTCGACGCTATTTAATACGGAATGACTAAAGTTATGAGATCCTATTTATTCCACCTGACATTGTCCCCTCTGCCAGCTCAGCCCCTGGGACAGATAGCGCATGCACAATGAATTCAGAAAATATATTAAAAAGCAATTATAAACTCCCTGCCTTGGGTGTCCTGGCCTTATTCTTCACGAGAATTAGCATAATGTCTACAGGCTCTCCCGGAGTTATCAAAACACCACGAGCCTCTCGCTTATTCTCGAGAACCGACGGGTTTAGGAGTTAAAGGTTGCCAAAGGTGCCTCCGTGCCCTCCTCCTGGGCGCCCTGGTAAATGTTACCGGTGCCAGGAGCTCGTTTCCCCTGTCACCAGCCACCCCAGGAGGTGGTGGCAGCCGGAACGGTGCTGGCTCAGCGCAGGTTTCTTGCATTCAGCAGCGCCCTTTGCTCTTCCCACCGCTTTGGCTCCGATATTAGAATTTCATTACGTTCCTGGGCTGCTTTTCTCACTGTTTGCTGGTTTATAGACTTCTAAAAACCTCTCCCAGGGACAGGAGGAACATCAGACTGAGCCATTCTCAGATGATGGGTAATTTTTCTTGCCGCTCAGACGTTGCAGGGTAAGATCCTGTTGACTGCGGGCTGGATTTCATCATTCCTCCTCTTGCTCTTTCTTCCAAGCTCTTAAACCAGGCACTGGATGTGCTCTCAGTGGTGATGTGGTACTGGGAGCATCCTGCACACCCAGGGCCCACTGGGCCAAACACCACTTACCCTGCAAGGGTGACAGCCTCAGACAGCCAGGCAGAGGGAAAAACTCAATTTAGGGGCTTTTTGAAAATGTAGCAGCACATGGGGTAGATTGAATGGGATTTGGGGTTAAAATGATGGCAAAACTGGGGTATTTCCCCTCTCTATAACTGGAGAAAACTGCAACAAAATCAGTGCAACTTTGCCAGTCTGCGCTGGAAAAACCTCCTCACCTGGTTATCTCACTGGTTTATTATTGATGGCTTCTCTTACGCATAATAAAACATAGATGTGCTGCAAATCCGAGGTGGTGTTGAACCAGCTGGCACCATGTGTCTCCATCTAATTACACACAGGTTTTTGGGTTTCATTCCAGCTCCGCCATAATTCTCTTCCGCAGGATTTTAACTCACTCCCGGCACAAAACGCTTCATCTCCCTTGAAAGTGAGGGTGTGAGCAAGTAAATTAGCATTTCGGGAAGTACTTGAAGGCTTTCATAGCCTGTCTTTCCCCAGAAACTGTTTATCAAGCATCTTAATACCGACCAATTTGTACACCTCAAAAATACATTTATTCTGTAAATTGTTTATAGAAAACCAACAGAAGGAAATGGGCTTTGCTGCTATAGAATTCATTAGTAGCAGACTGGCTGATTGCTTTTATTCCTCCTAACCTATTGTGTATTTGATTTGCTTGGAATATTTTATATGTCTTGGTGCTGGGCTGAGCTGAGGAGATTCTGTGCCGAGGAGTTAAATCAGCCCTAAACGGGGAGGAATCAAATGGCACTGCTGCTTTTTGCCCCACATGCTGGGTTTGATGGGATAAGAAAGAAAAAGCACAGGTTTCCCAGAGAAATTCTGGTTGCCCCATCCCTGGAAGTGTCCAAGGCCAGGTTGGATGGGGCTTGGAGCAACCTGGGCTGGTAGAATGTGTCCCTGTCCATGGCTGGGGGTGGAATGAGGTGAGCTTTAAGGTCCCTTCCAACCCAAGCTACTCTAGGAGTCCGTGATTATATGATAAATTAAATTATCATGTTTATCACCACTGTTTTATTCCAGTTTTCCCCTTCTGCAAACCCCCCTGACCCACCCTGGGTTGTTGGCTGGTGTGGTTCACTGCACGAGCACTTGTGGACAAACAGAGAAGGGGTATCAGGACCCTTTTTTGGTGATGGAGGGTTTGTGTCACTGTAGGTTTTCCTCATGGAACACTCCTAAAATCCCTTAATCTGCCCTAGCTACTCAGATTTTTATTGCTCCTTCAGAGGAGGGGAAAAAGCCCCGAGAAGAAACTTCAGAGAGGATTAATTAGAGCAAACTGGTGTCTCCTCACATCAGGCAGATGGGGCTGTGGGGGCAGCAGACGTGGGGCTGAGGTTGCAGGGAAGAGCAGAGCTGGGAGGCACAGCTTTCCAGGGCTGCATGTGCTCCTTGGAGTCATCCCAAACAACTGGGTCAGACGTGGAAAACGCTGCGATGAAATGAAGCCGCCGGTTGCTTTGGCTGCAGGCCAAGCACCCTCAGCTCTGCCCACCCCCACCCATCGCCCTGTCTCACACACTCGAGCACCCAAAGTGGCACTGGGACATCTGGGCTCCTGGCTGGCCCACAGGCAGTTCCTGATGCCATCAAGGGCTGATTTTATTAATGGTTTCTGGACAGCCTTCATCATTCTGGGCTCTGCGGGACCCAAATCCAGACCTGCGGGTGGATCTTAGCACAGTTATTCCAGAGAAACCAAGGCCACCATTCCCAGAGAGCCCAGAGGCTGCGTGTCCTACAGGTTTCCTCTCCCAAAAGGCTGCAGAGAGTCAGGAGCTGCAGAATATCTTTGAGCAGAACTCCTGGTAGTTTTGCCCACTTGTGTTTGCCATGGCAGGTGCTGCCATGGGATGATTTGCCCAAAGTCACCCCATCACCACCCTAAATTCTGAGATCACCTTCTCTCCAGAGCACTCTCCTTGCAAACAGCCTGTTCTGGAGAGCAGTTCAAGCTCTAAATGTTGCTCTTGGCTGCCAGTGCCTGGTGTTTGGAGGCTCCAGGCTGTTGATATGTGTTATATTTGCATATGTTTACCTGTGGGAGTAGTTGGTAGCAGGGTTCACCTGCTGGTTCAGGTGTAAGAAGTCAGAGTTCCCCACAACTTTGTTGCTGCAAATCCCTGGAGTCTTATTGTGCTGTGCTGTGTTGGGGGACCTGAGGAAGAGGTGAAAGGAACTGAGTCCTTGGGCTGAAAAGAAGCCTGAACCTCCCTTTTTTGTGATTCAGTAGGAATCCTGGTCCCACAAAGAAGTAAGTACGGGATCCACTTTGACCCAGGAGCTGCTGGAGCATCCCTGTTCTCACTTCATGCCTCCCCCGTGCCACACAGGACAGCTTCCCATGGGAAACCTTCATCCCTTACCCCACACCACCAGGCTCGTGTTTTTGAGGCCATAGGCAGGTGTGCTCTTGAATCACAGCAGTGGGTGTCTTTTAGCAACACCTCCCTGGGCTGAGTGTGCAGAGGAAGAGGTTTGAGAGGAGTTTGATGATGTTGAGTGTGAGAGGCAAAGGGAGACTTTCACCCCTGGAGCTCCTGAGCAAAAACCTGGCAAGTCAATCAATCCATTACTTGCATTTCCAGTACCCTTCTCTTCCATTTTCTTCTCCTCTGAGGCACTGGGCTTGAATTTTAGAGTGAGAGTGACTAAAACACATATATTTGGCTGCAAAATATGTAATGTTGAAGGGAATAATGTTGATAACGTTGAAGGGAAGCAGGACTGAGGCCACGAGTCCTCGGTTGATACCTGGTAATTTCCCAAAGCAAAGGGACAAGATCACTCCCAAGAGTCAGCAATGCCATAAAAGTAACTCTTCACTCCAAAACATCAAAGAGGCCCTCGGCAGAGGCTCATCTTTGCTACCATGGTTTTGGGTTTGGTGGAGGAGAGAGGGCACAGGGAGAGGGTGTGTTTTCCCTGGATGGGAATCAGCCACGAGCCGCATTCAGGGGAACGTGATGTCATTGATGCAACTTCAATGTGAAGGAGCTTCTGTGTTTTCCCAATCACACAAACTTCCATATGGACACTTACACAGTCTCCCAAATACCACAGCACTTGCCTGCAGCCAGCCCTGCTCCTCAGCCCCTATCCCTGCCCACATCCTTCCTGAGGAGGTCCACAGCTCCAGGCTCAGATGGAATCCTTTGCAACATCTTTGCATCCTTGGCATCAAAATGGGTTGATGGTTGGACTCAATGATCTCAGAGGTCTTTTCCAGCCTAACCAATTCTATGACCTTCAGCTCCTTGTGAAAAGCCAAGTGGAGAAAGCAGCAGGGAGAGGAGGAAGGAAGGGTCTGGCTTCAAAAAAAAGAAGAGGAGGGAGTGCAGGGGAGCAGGATGGTTTTTGAGGGAGGTGGAAGGGTGGCATTTCTCAGCCACTCAAAGTTTGTACAAAAACAAACAAAGCCTTTGCCAGACCCTGAGGCTCCAGTGAACAGAGGCATTTAGCTCCTTGGCAGGGCTCCTTTGGAAGCCTTGGTGTGACCCACTTGGGAGAGCAGGAGCCCGCAGGAGGTTTTCCCCCCTCTTTGAATAGAAGTAAATGGGAGAGGGAAAATAAAAGCAGAAGAAAGAGGGAATTTTGTCACTGGGAAAGAATATCTGCTTCAAAGGGACTAATCCTCTCTTTTTTCCCTCTCTTCCATCCAAAAAGCCCCCTCATCCCTGCGCTGCCCCGAAGGGGGATCCGGGCAGGGTGTTTGCACCTGCCTGGGGGGTTCCTGTTCTGCCTCCATCCCTCCCACACCCTGGCTGGCAAAATTGCAGGTTTTCTTCTCCTCCTTCTTCACTCAAATCCTGAAATGTTCCTGAGGCCTGGGGCATTTGCTGGGAGGAGCAGGGCAGCCTGGGTTCAAACAGACCCCTGATCTCCTGCATCCCCATGTGTCGGGCAAGGCACACCTGGAATTCCACGAGTGGAAAAGCTGAAGGGTGTGGGCATGGTGGGTTTTGTCTCCTGCACCCCCTTCTCTTCCCTCTTTGCATGCAGGGGGTGGAAGGGAGACTTGGCAAAGGAAAAGGGTGGATCCACCCCAAAGCTGTGGTCTTGTTTTCCGTCAGAGAGAGACAAAACTTTCTGCTGAGCTCGACTTCAAAGGCGAGCGCAGAGCCTGGAGACATTCATTTTAGAAATTCATGTACAGCTGCATTAGTTCGGGGCTTCACATGTTTTATCCACTTGTCACGATTAGACATTATTATTATTGCTGCAAACAGAGATGGCTGAGAGATAATAATTCTTTATGAACCTCCCGTCACAATTAATGTGGGCTCCATACTTGTCCATTTGCTGAGTTTTAAGCTAATCACTCCTTATATGTGTTTCAAGCCTTTAGTGAAGTACAAATAATTTGAACTAATTAGCTTATTAAAAGAAGGGAATGAAAACAAATGGCACATGAATGAATTGTGGGATTTCATATGGAATTAATATCTCCCTAATACATGTGGATTTGGTAAATTCATTATGCATTCATAATCAGACCTGATGAATCACCTAGCTAATTCAGGAGTAATTAGGCATGAACCACTGACACTTATTTTAAAGTGAGGCCAAACTCCATCCTAAGGACTCAGTTACAGCCTCAGAGGCACAAGAGTGTGATTGGAAAACCAAGGTTACCCAGGGCTGTGGGAGAAACCTGTGATTTTTGGCTGTGCTTAGGGAGATCATGTGTGAGGGCATCCACACCTCCAGCCCGGCAGGATGCTGATGGACCTTGGGAACAGCCTTGCAAGGAGGTATCTCTGTACCCCCTACCAGAATTAACAGTGCCATTGCTACCTTTGTAACTGGCTAATTTTTCACTTCCTGGCAGCTCCGTGCATTAGTAATCCTTGATATTATTTATTTTTTGTATTACCATAATTCCTCGTGCAGCACAGCATCCTCCTTGCCCAGCATCCTCCTTGGCCAGCATCCTGCTGAACCAGGAGCTGATCCAGCCCACTTCTCCCCCAGCCTCTGGGAGAGGATCAGGGGGAAGCACTGAGGGAAACAGAGGGATTGACAGAGGTGGTGTGGGGGGATATTCCCAGCCAGCCAGAGGGGTTTGGAGAGGCTGAGGCAAAAGGCAGAGCTGGAGGAGACTCTGTTGAGAGTCACAGGGGGTGGGAGGGGTGAAAGAAAGCACCTGGAGTGTGGTGGGAAGTATGGAATCGTCTGGAATGAGGGATGGGAGGAGTGGATGTGTGTCACAGGGAGGGCAGAGCCCGGGGAGGGTGATCTTTGAGCTGGGATTCAGGTTGGACACGACCAGGACGAGTTTGCATTTGCAAAGGTCAGAGGAGAGAGAGGATGGTTGGTACCAGGGGAGGAAGGCTCAGCACCTGGGTGAGGGCTTGAGCCTGTGGGTGGAGGAGGAGGGTGAGGCAGGGGGAGGAAGAGGGAGGAAGGCTTTGTGAGGACAGGACCAGTGCCATGGTGCCGAGGTGATGCTGTGCACAGGGATGGAGAAACAGCCCCAAGAGCTCTGTGGCAGCTGGGCTGGGCTTGGTCTGGTGGTGAGACATCACCAGGAGAGGCTGGATGGCAGCTGGGGCCAGGTGGGAAGGCACCCAGGGCTCCCTCTGTGGCAGATATCTTCCCATCTGAACTGAACCTCCACTGCAGATCTGTGACTCATCTGCCTCCAGGTACTGAGTTTGTGTTTGCAGATAAGATTATCCAGGGATTAATTGTAGAGGGAGAAGAAAAATGTAGATTAGTCATCCCTTGAGAATAGACATAGATCAACAGCATTTAGAATTACCTTTGGGTGTTTAACAGCCACAGATCACCAGAGTACCTGAACACCTACCATGTAAAATCAACAGTCTCGTTAATTATGAAAAATAATTCATGTCACACCAATCTAAACCCACTAAAATCTCTGCATTCGTTCCAGAGGTGTCTGTGTGGCTCCTGTGCTCACCCTGGGGCCAGCAGGGTGTCTTGAATTCCATTTCTTCCTGCACCTTCCCCAGAAACCCAGGGGGGGAAGGTCTGGCAGAATATTCCCACGGCACAATCCTCCCTTTGCAGGAACCGCTGCTGAGAGCTGTGATGGCTTTTAGAAAATGCACCTGGGGAGTCACAGAATCATAAAATCAACTGGGTTGGAAGGGACCTCTGAGATCAAGTCCAACCCTTGATCCAACCCCGCTGTGGTTCCCAGCCCATGGCACTGATGCCACATCCAGTCTCACCTTAAACACCTCCAGGGACAGTGACTCCATCCCCTCCCTGGGCAGCCCATTCCAATGGTTGAGCACTCCCTCTGGAAAGAATTCCTTCCTAATATCCAATATCCATCAAACACCTTTGATGTCTCCACCAATGCATCTCCCTGGAGCCCCTGCATGGGTGTGTGTCCATGGGTGCACAGTGACACCCAGCCCTAGAGAGGGACCACACTGTGCATTCCCAACGTTCCATCCATAGGGAAATCCAGGGAGCTTTGGCTGTGCTTCCCAGAGCACGTGCTTGACAGGATGACCTTTCCTTGCCTAAGAGAGGGAAAACAAAGCGGGAAATGACATTCCATGCAGGCCAGGAGCTGGGGCTGCCTGGACCCCTCCACTCCTGGCCGGGTGCTTGCGCTGCTGCAAGTGGATCCCAACGATCCCCAGGAATAAACAGCAGCAATCACTTCATACTTCAGGGTGATGGAGTATTGGAAATTAGCGCCGGAGTTCAGCGCTAATAAGACACGTAACACACCGTGAGCCTGAGGAGTTTTATATAGTGGAATCAAGAGTAAATAAAATTACAATTTAAACAAAGGCAGATAATTTAATTATCTTGTAGGCACAGTACTAAAATTTGGAGTGATTGGCTAATCAATACACTATTACACAGCACAGCACTGCGACCTGCCGGGGAGGGTGTGGGAAATGGGGACTGGGGGCTGACGGGGTGAGCTGCTGCTCGGGGGGTGGGAATTGGCAGTGCCAGTCCCCAAGAGGTCACTGTGGCAGGGATGTGTGGGGAGCATCGTCAGCATCCAGAGGGGATTTGTGGGAGCAGAGACAGAAACAGAATCATTCAGGCTGGAAAACCTCTCTGAGATCATCGGGTCCAACCGTTCCCCCAGCCACTGAACCACATCCCCAGGTGTCACATCCACCCTGCTTTGGAACACTGCCAGGGATGGTGATTCCATCACTGCCATAGGCATCCTGTGCCAATGCCTGACCAAACTCCAAAGGGCTGGAGTTGCAGGAGGAAGCACCATTAGGTGCTTCCACTGTTCCCTTCACATGGTTTGTTTTTATTTTTTTACTCACAACTTCTCAGTGCTTCAGCATTTAAACTGGACTTTCTGGAAATTAGTAAAATGAGGGAAACAGGTACAGCTGTGAGAGGAACAAGGAACTGCCACCTACAAATCCATGTGTAAAACCCTTCCCTAGTGCAGCCATTCAGCAACTGTCTGTCCATGCATCTCTGCCTGGAACAGCCTAATGCCAACCTTGACCATCCAAACTTTCACACCCTCTTTGGAGCTCTCAGGTCTGTCCCTTGCCTTGGGTGGCCTTTCAGACAAGGGGACAAGCCTTGTTTCCTCTTGCTGTTCTATTGTGCTAAGCCTTGACGTCTGTTCTCCGTCCCTGACGTCTTCCAGGCATGGCGAGGAAGTGCCACTTTTCGTGGCCACCTGAGCTCACAACCCTTTTGCACCCAGAAATTCCAACCCCTGAAGCTCCCAAATTATCCTCTGTAGATGATAGACAGGCAGAACGGTGTTGTCCCCCCACAGGGACTCATCTCCCCTGGGAAAATTTGCACAAGGAGTGTTTCTCCAGCCGGATCCTCAGCTGGCAGGAGTTGGCACCACCATAGCAGTGTTGGGGGGCATGTGCCAGACCCCCCACCCGAGGATTTGGCCAGCTGGGATTTATGAGGAACAATATTCTGCTGCATCCCAGTGTGAAATGCCCTCCTTTGGTTCCACCTCGATGCCAATCTGTGAAGGGAAAGCAGATCTTCTTTCCAGCCCATTGTATTTCACTAATTTAATTCTATTCTGTATGTCAAATCACATTATACATTCACACCGACCGAGAATCTATTTTTTTCTTTATTAATATTAAGACATTTATTTGTCATTTTTTAGCAAAATTGAAAAGGAATCAAAACCTCATTTTCTGGAAAAGCGGCGTTCCTGGCGTGTGCGTGTGTGTGTGACTGCAGCTGTCTCACCGGGGGCTGGCTCGGGCTTTGCTGCAATTTTTTTCTCCTTTTTCCAAAATCCAACTCCCTTACCCCCCACTGGGCCCCCCCCCCGGATTTCAGGCAGCCAAACCCCCTCCTCCACGGGGCACACGCCCCAGATCAGAGGGGCTGGCAAGGAGGGCACTGGGGTGAAAATGCTGCTTCTGACCACAGCCCTGGTGCAGGTGGGAGGGGATCTGCTCATCCTGTGCCCCAGAGGACTTTAGCAACGAGGAATCAAAGGCAAAGAATGATTTGGGTTGGTCCAACCCCCTGCCATGGGCAGGGACACCTTCTACTGTCCCGGGTTGCTCCAAGCCCTGTCCAACCTGGCCTTGGACACTCTCAGGGATGGGGCAGCCACAGCTTCTCTGGGAAACCTGTGCCAGGGCCTCTCCACCCTCACAGCCAAGAATCCCTTTAAAATATTCAGTTTAACCCATTCTCTCTTGTCCTGTCCCTCCATCCCTTGTCCCCAGTCCCTCTCCAGCTCTCCTGGAGCCCCTTTAGGCCCTGGAAGGGGCTCTCAGGTCTCCCTGGAGCCTTCCCTTCTCCAAGTGAACACTCCCAGCTCTCCCAGCCTGGCTCCAGAACACAGGGGCTCCAGCCCTTGGAGCATCTCCATGAGCTCCTCTGAAGGGCAGGACACAAAGCAGAGTTGTTTCAGAGGGGTTTGGCTTGTCCTGTGAAAATCAAGTTGGTCCCTCCTGCAGCTCTGCCACAGGCGACTCCAGCACTCGGTGCTGGTGCAGCAGCTGGATGAACATCCCAGTTCCCACAAGAACATGAGACCCTCCCATTTGTTTTGTAACTTGCCCTCCCAGACTTTCCCCTTCTGGCTGCACACAGAGAGTTCAGAGCAAGCAAAGTGACCCTGGGAGCTCTTCCAGCCTCTGCAGTGCTGAGCTTTTCTTCCCCATGGTTGGGATTGTCCCTGGGATTCAGTGAAAGGAGCAGGAGATGGGCTGGGTGTGCATCGAGGTGCTTGCTCTGCCTTTGGAAACACCCCTGTTTGGAAGGTGCTGGTCCAGCCAGACTCGAGTTACAGGGAGTGACCCACACTCCTCACACTCGTTACACTGAGACAGGATGGGAAACATCCTGCAGTGACCTTGGTGGGAAGCTGGTGACTTCTCTGGCTGCTGCAGAACAATTTTAGTGATGTTTCAGGGAGAGGATTATTATTTGACTGAGAAACTCTGGTATTTTGTGGAAAACTCCGTTTTCCTCTAAAAGCTGGAGGTTGACAGCCAGGGAGATGGAGTGGGAAGTGGCAGTGGCCACAGCACAGGAGCTGGGAGTGTTATCCCTCCAGTTGCCTGCCCGGTGCTTTGTCCCCCTTTTCCCAAGCAACCTTGTCCCCAACAGCTCTGGTTTTCTCCCACCTTTCCAGCTGAACTTAAAAATGTTATCAGTTTGAGAGGGTTTTGAAAGGTGTTTATTCACTGTCATGGCCAGGGAAGCTCATCATGTTCTCCAAGGTGCTGTGCTCCCCTTTCCGTGCCGGCATCTCCGAGATGGGTGCTTTGGATTGGTTTTTTTCCCTGTTTTGAGGCTCTTGGAGGGCAGGTTCTTTGGAGGATCAAATAGGCTGGAAAAACTCTGCTCAGCTCTGGCTGCCACGGATCCGAGCTGTGGGTTTGTCTCTCATCCTTCAGCACGAGCGTTGCTGGAGTTGAGGACACGTTGGGGTGGCTGTGAAGGACGAGCCTGCCCTGTCCACGTGGGTTCCTGCAGCGGCTGGGAAGGGGTTGGGTGAGTTTATGGCATTTTTGGCTAATGAAGCAGAGATCTGCATTGCAGTGATTGCAGGGAGGGGTGAGGTGCCAGCGGTGGCTGTGCAGGGAGCGCAGCGGGGCCGAGGCAGAAGCGGGAGCAGGTCGAGTGCGTCAGACTGGAGCTGGTTGAATGCCAGCACTGAGAGCTCTGCAGAGGTCGGGGTCACGCTGAGGGCAGGTTTGGGCAGGGCTGTCACTCACAGACATGGTCGGTTGGGAGCTCCTCCATCTCACGCTGGCTCAAAGATGCTCAGCTCCACCTGGCTCCCTGAGCCTCTCAGCTGATAAACCTTCGTGTACCCCAAGGATTCCTCCCCTCTTGCAAGATGGGTGGTGCCTGCAAGGTGCAGCCATTCCCTGTGCCATTGGCCAGAGAAATTGTGGCTGTCCCATCCCTGGAAATGTCCAAGAACAGGTTGGATGGGGCTTGGAGCAACCTGGGAGAGTGGAAGGTGTCCCTGCCCATGGCAGGGGGTGGGACTGGATGAGCTTTCAGGTCCCTTCCGACCCAAATAATTCTGGGATTCCATGATCTCCACCAGTTTTTCTCCAGCCTTACTAGTTGTCTGGGGACCAGCCCATCATCTGGCTCTGCTGGTAAAATGCCACAACTTCTTCCAAGATGCCACAATTTCTTCTAAGATGCCACTTGTCTTGTCCCCAGAGCTCAGAGCTGGCAGCTGGCATCCCAAGGGAATGGCATGAAGCTGTGCGGGAGGGGGGGTCAGGTTGGATATGAGGAAAAGGTTCTTCCCCCAGAGGGTGGTTGGGCACTGCCCAGGCTCCCCAGGGCAGTGGGCACAGCCCCAAGGCTGCCAGAGCTCCAGGAGGGTTTGGACAATGCTCTCAGGGACAGGGTGGGGTTGTTGGGGTGTCCTGTGAAGGGCCAGGAGTTGGACTGTGTGACCCTTGTGGGTCCCTTCCACCTCAGGAGATTCTATGGCTCAACGATATGAGGATTTCCAATCCAGCACAGTTCACCTGAGGTACAAGAAAAGCTGAAATTTCTTGTAAAGCCAAATGTTTTCTAGAAGAATAAGGGAGAAAAACCCAACCCCACTGTTCTTTTCCTGCTGTATCAACATAACCTGATAGCAACCCATTGCTTTGATGAGGTCTGCGTGTTTCCCTTCTGGTTTATGGTATTGTATGATTATAAAGTTGAAACAATAAAAGCAAATCAAAACCCTTTGATACCATGAAAATGAAACATTTGGGGTTTGGCTAAAATGAAAATGAATTGTACTGCTGGAGTTGCATTGAAGTGCTTGGATTTTAAGGACTGTCTTGTGGTGCTTCTAAAAAAAAAAAAAAAAAGCTTTACATTAAATTTAGGTAACTTTTAAAACAAACCATCATTTCAAAGAAGAAAAACATCCTAATGTTGTGCTTTGAGAAGGCAGAGATAAAACCTTCCCAATTTTCCCATTGAAGAAGAGTGAGTCTCTCCAATTAGAAGTGTTTCAAGCTGGTTGTCAACGATTTTGGGGCATTATCTGACTCTTCAGTTTTCAGCAAATGAGGTTTCTGATTGGAAGGAACTCGCCCATCTGTAGGAGAGTGTCCTATATACAGGACTAATAATGTTGGCATGAATAATTCATCGATCTTTATTACATAGAAAGGTATGTGTGGAGTGTGATGCACACAGAGCCTCATCAAAGAAAGGCATATTCAGTTAAAAATAATCAGTTTGACTGTAGATTTTTGGAGTGCTTGATGGATTAACTCCAGCAAATCAACCTCCAAACTCGACTTTTGTTTGTCTCTCCCCTATCTGTAGGGAGATTATTAATATCATGTAACATTCAGTTAATAGGTCAGATGTGAGACCTTATTACAGATCTGGGATAAATTGCCTCTCCCTGACCTTCACAGACTTCAGAGTTCAATATTCAGGCTTCATCCATCCAGCCTTAATTGCTGCGTGCAGGGACATCAGCACTGCCACCAAAGGGCCAAGTTCATTCAACTGGGACCCTGCTTTGCATCGTCCCTTTGCCTGGGAAGGACACAGAAAAGTCTTTTTCAGGGTCAGACTCAGGATCTCCTTCGTGTCTGGTCTCTCTTTTAGTTGTTTTTCACTGAGAAGTTGACTCTGGGTTTTGTGGGGTTGAGGGAATATGGTACTTTCTGCCTCGTTGACCTGGATTTTGGGGGTGCATTTGCGGGGTGTTTTCCCCCAGGGGCAGGTTCTCAGCTCTGCAGGGCAGTGATGGCACAGGACAACTGCAGAGGAAGAGCTGGGTCCCACCAAAAATCCAGGGAAGCTGGGAAACACTGAGGATTTGGTTTGTTCAGAGGAGACCTCATCAGGGTCTGCAGCTTCCTCACGAGGGGCAGCTCCAACCTCTGCTCTCTGTGGCCAGGAACAGGACCCAGGGAACAGCTGGAGCTGTGCCAGGGCAGGTTTAGGATGAATATCAGGCAAAGGTTCTTCCCCCAGAGGGTGGTTGGGCACTGCCCAGGCTCCTCAGGGCAGTGGGCACAGCACCAAGGCTGCCAGAGCTCCAGGAGGGTTTGGACAATGCTCTCAGGGACAGGGTGGGATTTTTGGGGTGTCTGTACAGGGCCAGGAGTTGGACTGGATGATCCTTGTGGGTTTCTTCCAACCCAGGATATTCCATAATTCTGTGATTTGCATAGGAGGACTGTTGGGCTTTTCCTGCTCTCAGGAGCAGCCGGGATGATTTGTGGTGCTATCCAGTTGAGGATGGATGAAATCAGGGGTGGTTGTTGGGCAAAAAACATGGACTTGGAGATGGATTTGATGCTCCAACCTGTCCCTTCCCCGGCCCAGCTGTGTGAACAAAGGCTGGTTGATGGGTGGCCCCCAAGGAAACGCTCCGGAGGGTCCTCAGAGAGAACTTCCCTGGAAATGCATCTTTTCGGTTTTACTCAATTCTGCTCATTTTGCCGGGGGAAAGTCGATGGCCTTCATTACAAGTCAGAGCAGGTGACATAATTCTCCTTCTGCGCTTTCAAATCTATGAACACACGAACTTAATATTAGCAACACAGATACAAATAGCATTTTAACGCAGTATTTATCACCGCGCCTTCTCGGGAGAAAATCTATCAAAGCTTTAAATCTAAAACTCTCCCATTCTTCTCGAGCAACAAGATCAATTCATTAATATTTGGAAAGCTCTCAGGGTTATTAATCATCTGTTATTATTTTATTTATGTACCTCTTAGTAAGAAAAAGCAGACGAACCAAGGCCGATCTCACCGATTGCAGCTTTTAACGTGGGGGGAACGCGATGGCAGAAGGATGGGGACAATTTTGCTGGGT
This sequence comes from Corapipo altera, assembly GCF_003945725.1. Classification (NCBI taxonomy): domain Eukaryota; kingdom Metazoa; phylum Chordata; class Aves; order Passeriformes; family Pipridae; genus Corapipo; species Corapipo altera. Next base: position 5,576,207 of record NW_020884916.1, on the reverse strand, counting down.
GAAAAAACATCCTTTGTGCTTGCAATTTGCCTGGCAGAGGCAATAGAAGATGCTGCAAGGCTGAGAAAGGCAGCGGGTTAATTGTCTTATCATTATGTATTCGCTTTATATTCGTGAGCTTAAACCACGGCAGAGATCATAATGAATTTATTTAGTATTCACATGGACCTTCCATTGGTGCGTGCAGTGTAATAAACACCTGTATCACCCCGGGGTGGCAGTTTGGGGGTGGTCTGAGCCTGGGCTGGAGTGGACAGAGCGGAGGAGTTATTAAACCATGCAGTGGATCAGCCAGGCAGAGAGGTCAACCCCCTAAATGAGTTTAGCTCCTTCCCAGGGTCTCTCTCATATGAGTACCCGGCTCGAAAATAAGTTTGTAATTGACTGATGCAGACAGATGAGTTTGGGAAGAGGTGATTGATGTCAGCAATATATTTGAACGCAATCAGCCTGGCCTGGAATGCTAATTTTAGAGCCTTGAGCAGCACAGAGCTGCTCCTCAGACACACTTGGGTGAGTAGATCAGGTTGCTGGTCTCTGACCCCAACTATCGCCCCGGGCTCCTGCTTTTTCCTGCTTTGGAAGTGGTTTGGGATCAGGAGTTGCCAAGTCTGTGCAGTTTTATTGGCAGTTTTAAGCCGTGGTTTGGCTCTTCAGGTCTAGATGCCTCCAAGCTTTTCAGCACGTTCTTACCTTTAAGCTCCCGAGTAGTTGGGCTGATCTTGGCAGAGTCTGCCTCAAAATGTCAGAAACGTGAGGGCTGTGCTAACTCAGGCCAGGTGCAGGACTGGGAAGTGAAGCTTATGCTGGAATGCTGGAAGCACTGGGAGATTTAGGCTTTACATTTAGACTTGTGCAGAATAGAAGCTTTCCACACACTTCAGTCTTGGGAAGCCTTTTGCTGAGCCATGTGCTTAAATGGTGGAGAGACAAACTCAAGGATTATCATCGAGGCCCTTGTCAGAAACAGGACATGGAACTGTGTCTTGGTCACCGGAGCTGCACCAAACATGGGCTCCATTGTGGTGGCCAAGCCTCTGGTCCCCAAGGACTGCCACCCTCACCAGGTCACAGTATTTTCACCAGGATTTGGAGAAGAAAAGTCTGGGAAATCAAGGTGGGGGCAACTAAAGCAAAGCCTCCTGTTCTCTGGGGACCGGAAAGGGGCAAATGGCAATGGCAGGATGGATAAAGAGGAAAATCCATGTTTGACCACTCTTTGTGCTCTTCATAACCACAGAGACATCTCAGACAAAAATCACAGTTTAGTTGCTTCACTGCAAGACCAAAATTAAGTGCTGGTGATTCTTCACCTTGAGGAGAAATGTAAAGGAGCCTTTTTCTCTTTATATTTTCTGGATAATTAGATTAATGGGTGAGTTTTAATGTTTGAAGGCCGTGTGAGATCACTGCCATTCCTTGCTTTACCATCGGAATGCTCAGAGCCTGGGATGTGTGGGGGTGATCAGGGCTCCCTGGGATAAAGCAGGAATAAATACAGACATTGTGAGGAGGAATTGCCACAGGCAAAGTGTCCTTTCCCCTGGCCCTTCTGTTGTTGTGTTGGGTCTGGCTGAGCTGGAGTTCATTTCCCCAGAGCTCTCACATGCTCCACAGCTTTTGCCATCACTCCAAGCCCATCCCCACCTAAAAAGGGGCTGGTGCTCCTTTCATCACTGCACCTCTTTAACTCTTCACTTTTTTGCCTTGTCTTCCTCGCTGGCAGGATATGAAAAAGCCCCAGAAATCGAATTCCATTTAAAGGCTTCCACCAAGAGAGGATTTTTTTTTTTTTTTAATCCGCCTTCCCCTTCTCTCCTCCTTGAAATGAAGTTTCTTACACTGCTCATTAGATGATAAGTGAATACAGAAAAACCTTTGAGCGAAGGTAATTCCTGGCGTGTGGAAGAGGGCTGTGGTGCTGGCTACACATTTATGAATGCAAACGAGTCCGGGCGTCCTGTGGGGATGCTTTGTCAGTCCTTTTATCTCCAAAACCAAAGTTCAAACTGACTTCCTGAGTCAAGAGCCATAAAAATTATTCCGCTGAAAGAATTCTCAAATGCCATCGGTGGAGGGGGGGAGACCTTCATTTCCCAGCCTCTGAACTGGTCCGTGCGTGTGTGGGGGAAATGAAAGGGCCCCTCATTATCAGGGTGCTATTCAGCTCTGTGCTGCTCTCCAGTAATTGATGGAATATATTATGCTGCAACAGGGAAAGTCCTGGTGTCTCAAATGGAAATCTGTAATAATAATAATAATAATAATAATAATAGTAATAATAATAATAATAACTCGGTGTACTGCGGTCGCCCGTTTCACCTCCAGATCTCAAAGTGCTTTTGAGACAATTAACCAAGACCCACAGAAATCCTTGTCAAACTGGGACACCTTAAACACAAAACTTGCCTTTGTCACAAATCAGATGAGTCGTAGCCTGAGGGGTGTCCCTCAGGTTGGTGCTTGAAGATCATGCTTCATCTGAGCACCATCAGCACCCCAAATCCGTGGACTGTGGGAACTCGGGTAGTTCTAATCATTCCTTTGGTGCAAATAGGCTGTAATTCAAGTGAGTGGATGTTCCAGGTGCCAACACAACCATGGACATGGGCTAAAGCTGCCCAGGTGCCTGGCCACGCTTGCCTGGGGGATTTTGAGCAGTGCTTCCAGGATTTGCCTTTAAAGAGCTGCAGATGTGTAGGACTGGGGCACTTGCATGTGATTTTGGAGCAATAAATCTCTGGAGCACCGTCCCTGTGCACAGGGATGAGCTTCCTTCAGGGTAAAGGCACCCCAAAAGCAGACAGATGTGCTGCATCAGAGATAAACCCTTCACACAGGCTGCACATTTCGGCTGGGACGGTGTAAAAATACAGGCACAGGAATGCCAAAAGCTGGGTAAAGAAAGCAGAGGAGCACAGGGCAGGGAAATGACAACAGAGAAGGAGAAATACAGCTGGTGTGAGTGCCAGCACATCTGTCCCTGTTACCTCCCACCAAGGAGATACAAGAATGTCCCAGTGCCAGTGCCTTCCTCGTTACAATCCACTCAGCCAAACATCAGAGTTCTGCAGGGCTGGATTTAATTGTGGCACCAGTTAACAGCCCAGTTTACAGGCAGTTTGCTGGGGTTTTTTTGTGGGTTTTAAATTTCATCACTTGTTTAGGAGCTCTTCCTGCAGACACAAATTGCTGAGGTGGCACTGGGGACCAGAACGGCTTCTGGTGCCTCTTAGTGGAGTGTCAGAGGGGCAAAGACATCTCTGCCCACCCAGCTGGGATGGAAATCCCACCAGTGTCCATGTGGGACAAACATTCAAACAGCTCCTGAACATGGGAAGAGCCCTGGGCTCTATTCCCTTTTAATCTGGGGATATTTGTGTTTCCAAGCAGGGGTTTGGGCAATCCAGTACAGACAGGTCCATGTTGTTTCAACAGTTACTTGCCAATGTGGGGAAAGAACCAAAGGATTCTTCCTGTCCAACCCTCCCTCCAGCTGGTTCCTTCCACCATCTCCCAGCACTTCCTAAAGGTGCAGGACCCTATTTAATTAAGTAATGAGAATTGAATATGATAGCTACAAGCATCGGCTAATTAAAAGGAGGGGAATTGCAAATGAGAAGTGCCAGGAATTCAGTGAAAATCAATCAAATTAAAGCGTCTCATCATCCCCTCAAACGGCCCTGATCTTCTCCCTCCTTAACCCTTTGTACCAGCAGATTTTGCTGGGGTTTAGGGAAGGATTCTTCAGAGAAACATTGCAGGAAAAGGCAGCGTTTGGGGCTCCAAAGGCACGTGGCCACCCCGGTGCTTTAATCCTCTCTGGAGCAGGGCTGGCTCCCTGTCTCCTTCCCTCCCTGCATGTACTCACCTGACTACTGGCAGGGCCCTTCTTCCTTTAAATCCTCACCAAAGAGCACGACAGCAGCACCCACCGGAAGAGGAGGAAGAAAAATCTCATTTAATCAAAGAGAATATTAAAGCTGAGCTTTTTGTACAGCAACAGGCCTCAGATGGAGAAATCCCCTCCGTCAGCGGGGGGAAGAGCGGGGGAGAGGGAAGGAGATAAAAAGCACCAGAGTTTTAATTAAAAAGCTGCATCCTGCCTTCATTTGCAGCTTGTTTCCGGATCCCTTCATTAGGCTTCACCCTTTAAATGCTCGTTATCGGGGTTTGTACAAATTCCACTGACTCAGGGCGTGTGTTTGCTTGGAAAAGCCCCTTTTGTCTGCAGGCTGGGTTCCTGGCGGGGTAGGGGTGGGCCAGCAGCACAGGAAAGCAGCAGAAATTGTTGTCTCAGAGGGGGGAAGCATCCCTGACTCTGGGAATTTTCTTCCTTGGGTCTCAGTGCCAGGCTGGCCTTTCCAGCTGCAGTGATGCACATTCCAGCCAAGCCATCTCCACGTGGGGCTGCTTGTGAGCTTGCAGGAGGCAAACAGGTGAAGCAAGGTGTGTCATCCTTAAATCCATGTTTGTTGGAGAGAGAGAATTTGGCTGTTGGAGGCTCAAGACAATGTGTCAGGGCCTGCAGGTCCCACCTGCAGGTCTGATCCAACAAGGGAAGGATTTCCAGTGGAGCTTTAGGGCTGCTGAGTTTTTGCTGAGCATCTTGCTGTGAATATCCCTGTCTGTTCTCCTGGAATTGCAGGGAGCTCTGTGCCTGATCCCTGCAAGCTGCAGAGCTGGGTTTGGCCAGTGCCACGGGCCCCAAACCCTCTTCTTGTCCCAAGTGCCACAGGACCTTTCACAGCACAGTGAGGTCCATCCCTTAAGTTTCAATTAAAGCACTAATGATCCCTTCCAAATTGGGATGCAGAGGAACGTGCTGCAGAATCAAAGGAGAGCCTATAATATGGGTAAAAATCCCTTAAAAAAATCCCTCATTCCCTGCATTTCCCTTTCTGGGTGCTTTTTGCAGGGGTCTGGCTGTGGTGCTGGGCTTGGCAGGGGATGTGGCAGCTGGAGTGGGGGTCAGTGGCCAGGCTGTGTTCAACCACGGGCCACAGCAGCGTTAAATGTTTAATCCTGGGCAGACTGAGAGGCTGGGACACCTGGCTTTGGTGCTCACTCTTGCCAAGCTGTCTTGCCTGATAATCAGCAGAGCAGCAGGAGCCAGAGTGCACCAGTTCCACTCCTGGATGTGTCCAGTCTGTTCCCTTTCGTGCCTGATGCTGGGCACTGAAAACTCAATAGGTGACCTTGAGCAAGATTCCTCTTTCCACCCTGGAGACTCTTTCTCCATTCCTTGTGCAGGGTCGCTGGGGGACCTAAACTCATTTCTGTTTGCAAAGCATGGCTGAGTGCTGGATGCTGCTTTTGTCACAGAATCCCAGAATATGCTGAGCTGGAAGGGACCCACAAGGATCATCCAGTCCAACCCTCAGCCCTGCACAGGCCCAGCCCCAAGAGTCACCCCCTGTGCCCCAGAGGATCATCCAAACCCTCCTGGAGCTCTGGCAGCCTTGGGGCTGTGCCCACTGCCCTGGGGAGCCTGGGCAGTGCCCAAACAGCCTCTGGGGGAAGAACCTTTGTCTGGGATCCAACCTGAGCCTGCCCTGACACAGCTCCAGCCATTCCCTGGGTGCTGTCCCTGGTCCCCCCAGAGCAGAGCTCAGTCCCTGCCCCTCCTCTGCCCCTGCCCAGGCAGTTGGAACTGCAGTGAGGTCTCCCCTCAGTCTCCTCTTGTCCAGCTGAACACACCAAGTGCCCTCAGTGTTCTCACACGGCTTCAAATCAAGGCCCTTCCCCACCTTCATTTGTCCTGTTACAAGATGAGGATGAGATGGGAAAACTTGCTTCCCTCTTTCCTCGGGCAAGGAGCCCGGCTTGCCATCAGGGCCAGAGCCACCACCGCCTTACAATCCTGAATTTAGGCCCTTTTCTCCGTACATAAAACCTCCACTGCAGCCACTTGCTGCCCAACCAGGTGGCCCCGGTCCCCGGGCTGGGTCCCAGAGGCAGCTGCTGCAGGAACGCGCCCGGCGCCAGCTGCCGGCCCTGACAGGACCTGTTAATGAGGCCGTGATGTGCCACGACCCGACAGGGCAGAGCCACAGCAGCACTGGCAGCGTCACTCCCGGCGGGAGCGGGGCCACCACCGCCGCCAGGAACCGCAGGGAGCAGCGCTGACAGCGCCGTGTCCGTGCCAGCGCCGGGACCCCCGCTCCGGCCAGGGCATGGCGGGTCCAAGGGCTGCAGCTGCCGTCCTGCTGTCCCCAGGATGCTCCAGAGGCACCGTCCCTGCCCGGGAGCAAACTCAGCCAGCGGGTTTCTGCTTTCTGCCTTTCCTGAAGGAAGGGCAAAGCCGGGGCACCGGCTGAGAGGGGACTGTGCCGTGCCTCCTTTAGGGCCAGCGCCTCTTGAGGTGGGAGCACCACTCCCATCCTCTGCCTTCACCTAGGCAGTGATTTCAGCTGTCTTTGGATCATCTTCCCTGAGAGAAACCTGAGATGAGGTGGGTTTAGGGTGAGCTGGATGTGCCCAGGGAGAAAACACACCTTTCAAACCCAGCGGTGCATCTCCTCACATCTCCTGCCCTCTGCCCCATCCCTCTCTGGCCATGCTGGATGACCCAAATGTCCTGGTGGGGTCACATCCCCCATGGCAGGGTGGTGCCAACCACCCAAGCTGTGTGTGCCCTACAGGGTGGTGCCAACCACCCAAGCTGTGTGTCCCCCACAGGGTGGATGCCAACCACCCAAGCTGTGTGTGCCCTACAGGGCTGGGGCAGGAGACCTGCAAGGGCCACCAATGGGGCTTTGGGTGGGTCACCCTGTTACTCACAACCTCATCAGGATTAATGAGACTGGTAAAGCTTAAAGAGTGACTGAAGTAATGTCTGCAGGAATTTATCCTTGGGAAAGCTATCACCTTTTCCCTGGACACGGGGCAGCTCTGCCTGATTTCAAGCCAGGGTCTTTGTGACTTTACACCACAAATATCTTCATTTTTGGTGTAACTGCTCTCGTGTAAACCAGGGAAGAATGTGGCTGTTTCTTGGTGCAGCTGTGAAACCCTGGGCCTGGGCCTGATGCAATCTTTGTCTCCATGACTCCTGGCAATGCTGTGCTGCTGAATCGATGGAAGTTATTTCCCAGTCCGCCCCAGACTATCCACAGGGGCCCAGTTAGGCAGGTGAATGGTGCAGCTCACACGTCGTTGCACTATAATTGTCATTGCTCTACAAGGAGCTTCGGATGTATCTCAAGTGGAAATAATAACCCCAGTTTTATGGGAACGTGGAAATATATACCCAGCCTAACTCCATACAAGGGCAGAGCCACCTCCCCCATGTACCACTTTGTGTGATTGCTTTCCCCAGCTCCAAGGGAGCTTTTCTGGAGCAAATGACACATATTCCCATTTCTGTACAATGGGCCCCAGGGAAAAGGAAGGTTGTCACGAGGCACCAGTGAGGCTTCTGCAGGAGGAATCTCTCCAAGGTGCACCCTTGGCATGTGTTCCTGTGGCTGATGTTGGCTCTCCAGAGCCATGAGGCCCCAGAAGGTGGACTCAGTTCTCAGTATCATCCATGTTTATATGGAAGCAAAGATACCAGAAGAGACCAGTGCCATGCCTTGGGTCAGGATCTATCCATATCCACAGGAAAACACAGGCTCAGCTTATCAGAGCTAATGATCCTTATGGAAAACGCTGTCACAGGCAGTTTGGAGATGCTTCCCTGGTGAGATTGGTGGTTAAACCGTGTGTTGGAGCCACATTTGGAAGCACCAAGGGGGAGATTTCTCCTGGAGAGCTGTCCCATGCTCCACACCAAACCCTAGGCTCAATCCATCGTGGCTCAGTGCCCTGCCCTGATGGGGCCGTGGGGATCTCTGGGCTCCTCTTCCTGTTCATTGCCCTTGGATTTCCCTGATTACTTGGATTCCTTCCCAAAACACGAGGGGGTGACTGGTGCTTTGGACCTGGTGTGTCCTTGCTGTATCTCCCGCTGGACCTCCCTGAGCTGCTCCCACCTTCTGGTGTTCCCACTGGCTTGTGCCCATCACCAGTTGGGGTATTTGCCTTTTTGTCACCTCCATCCTGCTTCTCAGCTCATCCTTTCCCCAGCCATGATCTCTCCTACATCCTACAAACATCCCCATTCCCTCCCTCTCCACCCAGGATCCACACACCACGTTCCCTGAGCCAAAACCAGAGGATGGCCCTTGCTTGGGTTTCCTTCTTCCGTTGCCAGTGGATTTAAAATTAAAAAATAAAGGACCCTTGTGGTTTGGGATGGCAAATAAAATATTGGGGGGGAGAGAGGAAAAGTATTTCTCAACATAATGAAAACACAAATGGACAAGATAATTATCTTCATAAGGGCTTGGCTCCATGACAATACATCTCATTTTATAAAGCCCATTAGTGTTGGAATTTTATGCAAAACGCTAAAAGAAATCTAAAAATATAAGGCAATAGAGGCAAAGCAATGGGGATTATTAAAGGGGGAGGAGTGTTATATTGGAAGCAATAAGCCCTGGAAAAACCAGGAAAACAATGTTCTAGTAAAACTGTAATAAATGACTGGGGTTTAATCACTTGGTAAATAACTAAGATATTTCTGCAGGTTTTATACTGTCACTGAAAAAAAAAAAAATAATCCCAACCCCTTGTGCATTAAAGATTCAGCCAAGATGGTTGTTCTGGAGACAGAATCAGGGAAGTGTGTCATTTCAGCAATTTACTTTTTTTAAATAATAGTATATTATTTTCTCCATGGATCCACTTTTTCAACCTCTCCCTTGCTTTTAAGAGATCATTTACCATTAGTTGGGTTTTTTTCCCGTTCCCCACTCAGGGTACTCTTGAGTCTTTGAACACACAGAATTATATTATTCTGAGCAATCTTCCCCACCAGAGCAAAAAGCAAACACTTCAGGAAACTCCTGGAGGGTCTCAATTTTAATAATGATCTTTCCTGTGCTTGGACCCTAACTGAAGATATTATAGGGGTGGTTTAGGAAATAGAAGCACATTTATATGGCTTTTTCTTTACCTATTAAATAACTGAAATCTAAAGAGTGGCTGTTCTTCCACACCCCCCTCGGCCACCCTCAAGTTATGGTGCACTGTATTAAAATAAAAATGTTTCAATTTAATATCCTTTCCTTTCTTCTCAATCGCTCCCTTGCAGCTGAATGAAACGCAGCTCTCAGTTTAATTTTTAAGTAGGTGGGTTAAGTGAGGAGGTGCCCAAATCCCGAGCCTGCCCCATCATCAGTGTGCTGGTGTCCATGTTGGGCAAAAACTGCCTGTCCATGGCAGCAAACAGTGTTGGAACAGGGAAATGATGGACTCGCCATCCCTGGAAGGGCTCAAAAAACCAAGCAGACGTGGCACTTGGCCCTGTGGTTTAGTGGCCACGGTGACATTCAGCCAAAGGTTGGACTTGATCTTGGAGGTCTTTTCCAACCTTAAGGATTCTGTGATTCTGTGGTTCTGAAGATCTTGCTCATGGTCTCATTGTGGGGACCAGATATGAGACCCTCCCTGGCAGAGGGGACATCACCCCCTGAGGTGCCAGGGTACACGGGCTGACCTGGGGCTTTTGCCTTTGAACATCTCATTTCCCTTCAGGCAGGACCGATGTCTTTAGGTGCTACATCTTCATGCTGGTGTCTTTAAATCCCCTGCAGTGTTCCCTCAGCCTCCAGCACTCAAGCTTTTGGCAGGAGAGCTGGATCAAAAGCCCCCCACTGCATTTCCTGAGCAATCTATTAATGCAGGAAAACTGTGTCAGAGGGAAGCACAAAGTGATGCTCGTTGGCAAACCAGCCACAGAGTTCACTCCCTCAGTGCCTCACAGGGAGCAGATCCCTGTGCTGTGCATGGATTTAATCGTCATGGATACGTCAGGGCACTCAGGACACGCACACCAGCTCCACCAGTAGAGTTGCAGTGGGGCAATTGGTGCAGTGGAAATGGATGAAGCAGCCAGGAGGTCACCCCAGGTCCTGGTACAAAGCAAACAGGGGGGTTATTCCATAGAATCATGGAATATCCTGAGCTGGGAGGCACCTATAGGATCATCAAGTGCAACTCCTGGCTCTGCACAAGACAGCCCCAAAAATCACATTTGGTGTAAACCAAGCAGCTTTTCTCTGCAGGCAACCCTTTTTATTTATTGTTAAGTGTGGAGTTACATGTACCCAACACACCCCCACGCCAGGGCTTTGCTGAGGCCATGGCTGGGGAAGGCTGAATTTAAGACCCAACATAAGAGTTGTGGCCCCAGGGAAATTTGCATCAGGCTGGAAGTGTGATTGCAAAATCTTTGAGTGTCTCCACCCCCTCAATGCAGGTGGACTGGAGGAGCCCCTGTTGCATGACCTTTCTGGGGGACAGGTACCCTCCATCCTACCCCAGAGCTCCAGCAGTCCAAGGTCCCCCTTGCAGGGAGAGCTGGCACACCTTGGGTGTGGAGACTGTGGGGACCTGTGTTGTTAAAAGGAGTCTGTCAGCCTGAAGTGGCAGGAGAAAGGGAGGTTTCTGCATCCCAGGCCTTGTGGTTTTGGCATCCTCCTGAAGGGTCAATCCTGCTGCAGGCAGCTGTCAATCCTGCCGGGTGCTGGGACCCAGGGGGACCTGGGAGGGACTCTCTTGGCTTCTCTGTGTGACCCCACTCCTGCCACATCTGGAAAACAAGGCATTTGGGCCAACATGGTGCTGGTCTGTGTGTCCCCAAGGGTCACATCTCCAGGAGATGATGGAATCAACCTGTGTCTTCCTGTGGGTGGATCCACCTTTCCCATCAGGAAAGGCTCCATCACCCCACAGGTTCCAATGCCTGAAAATCCCTGGAGCTGGGTAAACAAGAAGGATAAGCAGCATCCTAACAAGTTCTGGTCTCATGCACTTGCAGAGAGAAGGTTTTAAAATACAATCCCTTAAAAGCCCAAGGCTCAGAAGGGAAATAGAAAGAAACCACAAATATTTACTTGTTTTAAAAGTGCCCGTGATTTTTATTTTTTTTTAAGCTGGTCCCATGAGGTGGAGCCATAAATCATGGCTTTATTGGAACACTTGAACTGGGAAATGCAGCTTTTTCTCCTTGGATCCAGAGATGCTTTTAGCTTGTAAAGTCCCTTCCAATGGACTCTCCCAAAGTCCAGCCCTGAGCAGCAGATGAGCCACGACCTAAATTCCCAGTTTTCTCTTGTCTCCAAGCAGCTCGACCCTCTCCATGCCAGCCCCTCCATTTCCAGCAGCAGGACACGCTCTGTCTCCTGCATGGATCTTAGTCTGCAAAACCAGGATCTCTGCCCTAAATCAAAAGCAATTCTAAAAATAAAATTTAAAGTCCTGAACACAGTTCTACTTTAAAAAAAAAAAATCAAAGATTTACTCCCCATCTGGCAGGGAAGGGAAATTAAAATTCCAGGGAAGTTATCCAACATAAATAAGCAATATTTTCCTGCAAAGGACCATAATATTATTTTTATTTTTCACTCCCAATATGATCAGACTACTTTACATTTTAATAAATGCATAGTTTTGAAGAGAAAATAGTATTACTTTGATATGGCAATGATTATTTGATCAAATAACCTATTAGAAGTTTTTGGGACTGCATTATGGGGGGGAAAATGTTGGTTTCCTTGCAGGATCCATCTATATTATAGGCAATGATTGCAAACAAATAGTTGTATGCTGGAACAAATAGGGAAAAATTAAGGTTATCTGGCATGGAACAGCACCAAAAAAATCCAGTAAGATAACAATAAAGGAATAATGTATAGCTGAGTGTTCTGGAGATAATTGCATTTCAATTGGCTGATTGCAGAGCAGGTTGAGAAATTAAGACAATGTGGCAGAGAAGATCCCTATCCTCTTGCTCACACCACAAAAGCACCCCCTGCCACGTCCTGCTGGGCCCTTCTCCTCCTCCAGAGCAGCTGGAATTCTGTGGGAGTTGCTCCTTATGGCAGTAGTGGCATCTTTGTCCCAAATCTTCCCCTGTGGTCCCACTCTCTGCTCCAGAGCCGGGGTGGTTTGTGTGGTTTGTGTCGTCCTTGAGTTCTTTGGTTCCCAGGAAGGCTCAGCCAGGGAGTGCCTTGATTTATCTGGTCAAACAGGGGACGAGGTGAGACCCAGGCCCATGGGGAACATCCCTGTGAGAGGGTCTGGCTGAGCTGTGGCCACACTGAGGGTCCCAGGCAGGTCCAGGCTGCAGGTCCTGGAGGGACATCGTGTGTGGGGAATCTCTGCTGCCTTGGTGAGGACTGAAAGAGTGACAAAGTCACAGCAGTTGCTCTTTGCTTTGATGAAACCTGCCCAGCTGGCTACAGGCACCAGGCCCGGTGTGACCCCAGCTCTTGGAAGCAGCTGAGAAAAGTGCCAGGCCTCCAGGACAGCCAGGGAAGGGGGAATGGCTGGGATGAAGTCCTGGAATCATTAACACCACGTGCACTGAAATGTAGAGAGGCAGTCACATCACAGAATATCCCGAGTTGGAAGGGACCCACAAAGATCATTGAGTACAACTGGCCCTGCCCAGGACACCCCAACCACCCACCACGTGCCTGAGTGTTGTCCAAATGCTCCCTGAGCTCTGGCAGGGTTGGGGCCATGACCATTTCCCTGGGGAACCTATTCCAGTGCCCTGTTCTGGCAAGATCCAGAAGATCCAGCTGGCACCGGGCTGTGCAGCCCAGAGAGTGAGGGATGGGCTGCAGGGCTGGCCCTCCCCAGGGAATCTGTTGGGGGTCACTGAAAACAGGTTTTTTTCATTGTTTGACCTCCCTGATTGCATCACTGCAGGCCCGAGGGTGGGGATGTGTCCCTTCCCTTTGCTGCCATCGCTGTGTGTGCAGTGGGCTGGGGGAGCATCACAAGCACCAGGGACAATGTGAGCTGTTGGTTTTCACTGCTGATGGGGTGTGTGTGGCTCTGTGTGTGTGCAGGGCTGTGCTGTGCAGGAGATCAAGGCTCCTTCTAGCTGGGAACAAGAGGAAAAGCCACCCAGCAGGTACCTGGGCTCCCTCTTGTCACCAAGCAGAGGTGCAAAGACCTGGACAAAGATGAAAGGAGGGACAGCATTGCTGTTAAATGAACCCACCTGGGAGCTGAGAGCCACGAGGCAGTGGGAGGACATGGCTTAACTTTGGGGGGAAGGAGAGAAAACCCCTGTGTGTTTTTAAAGGTCTGATTCCCTGCTTTTTGCTGGTCCTGGTTGAAAATACATCAGGTCTCCTCATAGAGCACTGTGTGTTTGACTACACTGATTTTACACACACACCCCGAGCAAACCTGGTGCATCCTCCTGGGCTTGACTACCAGGCTGAGATTTATCCCACCTAAATTTTGCTGCCCAACTGTCACGGGCAGGATGTGTCACCTGGCAGAGGTGCCGAGGAGAAAGCCTGGACAAGCCCATGAGACAAAGACCTATTCAGCAACTGGAATTGCAAGGAGCAAAGCACATCCCCAGAGTACTTATTCCGCCACCGATGCTCGTTTTCCCCCCATCCATCCCTCTTTCACACGCCGTGTGTGTGAACAGCCTTTTTCCGGGCGCGGCGCAGAGCAATTCTCGCTTTCCCTTTGCAGCCTGCCTTCCATAATCCACTTAGAATTTGCAGCTTTTCTCCTCTTTGTGAGCCTGCCTTTAAACTCTTGATGTAGCGTTTTTCCCATCTGTTTCTGCCTGTGCATCTTTCCCGTGCGCTGCCTAATGACTTGCTCTCGCTAGGAAGAGGCTGTATATTAATATTATCATTATAATTCTCCTTTCCACCACTTCAGATCTTGCGAGGAATGTAATTGCTAAAGCAGATTTTAAGTTACATCGTGATAACCGGGCGAGTTACGGGGGAGGTTACACTGTCACTGTGCTCAGTAGTTTCAATTTCCCGTCGGTACCGCTTTCTGAAGGACCCCGATGGCAGAGAGAAGGCAAATCCCACACCAGCGGATCCATTATTAATAGTGTTGTTAACTGGCACTATTAAGTTAGAGCCTGGCAGTCCCAATTATGGGCTGAGATCCTGTTGTGCTGGGGGGCTTCTTTCCCATCTAACTCCTCTCCCATCAGCTGCAGGTCCTTTATCTTCAGCTGCTTCCGCACCCCAGAATTTCTCTCTTGCTCCAGTCCACATGTTCCCAGGGAGAGTATTTTCCTCTGCTTCTTGCCCTTTCCCCAGAGGAGCAGAGGATGATGTTCCCGTGCTGATAATGTGCCCTGAGATGTTTATTCCACTCCGCTGCAGTGGAGTTAATCATCTCTGTGGGTTTAACACCTGCCTAAAATTAATCTTCATTTTGTGCAGGGTGAGGAAACCAAGGGAAGTGGCTTCGCTTTCACTCTCAGAGTGGGTTCCCACAGGTTGGAAGTTAATGGGACATGAACAAGGCAGCAAACCCAGGGCAGGGCTTTCCACCATCCCTTCAGCACACACCTTCCCATGCCCACTGTTTCCTGCCTGCCACAGGTTTTCCCAGTGGGAAAACACAATAAACGGCACAAGTAGCCACGCTGATGGTGGACTTGGGGATTACTCTGTAAAGGTCGATTTGGGAATGGATGAGGGAAGGGCTGCTCTCCCCTGCCCATCTCCTGGTTTCCCTGCAGGCTGCTGATGGATCTGCCCCCTGGGCTGCCGTGGCACTAACGAGCTTCCCGGTGCTGGCAGGGTCAGCGCCGTGGGAGAGCTGAGCCGGCTGGAAAACCCTGCATTGTGTGGATTGATGGCTCGAGCCTGCACTGCACTTATTAAGTGGAACAGACTATTTTCATTAAGAGCTGCTGACATTATTAGGGCCAGTTAAATGTCTCCTGGAGATGCCGTGCCCGGCGTGAGCTCGGCACAGCATGTCCTCCAGTTTGGCTGGGACACCCGAAATTCATCCATCAGCCCTCAACTCATTTCTGTCCCTGATCCCTCAGCTGCTGAGTTTCATTTGGACAGTCCTGCTCTCTTCCTCCTCTAATGCAGTTCCAGGGACTCAGGTGGATTGAGAGCTGGGGACTCAGAGACTTTCATTATTCACATTGTGTGCACCTGAAAATTGCGCTGCCTGCTGGCTTCCAAATTGAGTACATTAAATACAATGCATTAAACCTCCGAAATATGGAAATATCCAGGGAGGGCCTCAGATTTAAGACATTCCCCGGCCGAGGTTTTAGAGAGCAGAGTTCCATTAATAGACGATTGGTGAGGAGCCAGGGAGGAGCAGGGGGACTCTGGCTGCAGCGGGGCGGAAGGAGGAGAGCCAGATGGGGTCCTGGGCAGAGAGGACATGCTGTGTGGGATCCTGGCAGGGAGGAAGAGTTGGGCTGGATTAAAATGCAGCAGAAACCAGGCTTCATCCCCTTCCCAGCCAAGTGTTCTGCTGGCTTTTGTGTTGGGCATCACCTGCGATGCTGGAAGTTGCTGAGTGGGTCCGAGGGGTTCAATGTCCTGGGCTAATCCTGTGCAGGAGATGGGGATGAGGTGCTGGGCTGGGCGTGCAACAGACCTGCTTATCCCCCCTGTGCTGCTTGGGCACCACATTAATTTCATATGGGAGAGGTGGAGCCCATGGCTCTGCACACAACAAGGTTTTCCCAGCTGAGGAGAGCTCAGGGCTTGCCAAACACTTTCCCTTTGTCCCCACTTGGTGCCTGTGAAAGGGCTTCATCATCCCTGAGCAACTGGATGTTGATAATGTGAGCTTGTTCCTGCTTATTAGTTGGGGAAACTGAGGCAGAGAAAGGAAAATAGCCCCTTGTCCAAGGTCAAGAGCCTCAGTAATGCAGCGTGGAGTCTCATGGAAGGTGTCCCTGCCCATGGCAAGGGATTGGAACGAGATGGTCTTTAAGGTCCCTTCCAACCCAAACCATTCTGGGATTCTCTGATTCTATGAAAATCCAGTTCCTCATCAGGAAATCAAGTTGGGCTTTAAGCCCACTGCTCATCTGACCCAGTTATCTCAGCACTAGTCACTCTCTTACCTTTATGGATAAGCCAATGTCTCCTTGAAACACATATTTTTCCTTTGGAGACGGCAAAGCCGAAGCAGCAGCGCTGCCATTCGGGAAGGGTGTTCAAACTGCCTCTGGATTTATGGAGCCCATTTCCCTGATCGCTTGTGATGGATCTCTCGGTGCTTCACGAGCTTCATGGATGGATTTCACACCCACCACTCAGGCAGACCCACGTGCAGAGCCCTGGGAAGGTTTCCCACATTGCGGCTTTCTCGGGATCGTGTTGTACAACTGCACAGCCAAGCAGGCCAGGAAATGAATGAGGCGAAAATATCGAGTTTCAACTGGGACTTTAATTAACCAGGATTTGATTTAGATAGTGGATTTCCACTTCTGTGATTAGACAAGCCCTGTGTGGTCTTTGGTGACCGATAGTGATGGAGACTTCAAGATTTCATCTTGAAAAGGGAACCCTTGACAATTCAGCTGTGCTGGGCAAGAGGCACCTGTGGCTCAGAAGGGGACAGAGGTTTCTAGCAGCACTGAGAGAGGCTCCTGATGAAAAAATCATGGCAAACCTCTGTTTGTTGGCCAAACCTCCCTCCTCCTTGCTGACATCCACCACAGCACCCCTAAACAATGCTGAAAGGCACCTCTGCTTCTAAACAGACCCTTTTCCCAAGGAAAATAAACCCCTCCTCTCCCCAGCACTTCTGGTTTAGAGAGAGGCCAAATCCAAACCCAGATTTCCTCCTCATCTGCACATTGTTCCAGACTTGGGGTTTATTTCTTCTCCATCTCTGGCCTCGGTTAAAGCCAGTCCTGGTCAGTGCTTTTCCCATCTCCCGGCTGGAAGAGAATCCCGTGGTGCTGCCTCCAGCTGCCCCCCAACCCCCTGGGCTCCCACAGTAACTGAACACTCTATTTTAGTGCCAGGCCTGGCAGCTTGGCCTAAGTGGTTGTAAACAGGGAGTCTGACATGAAAGGAGAGACAGCAAACATAAAATTTTATGGCTCGATAGCAGCAATTAGAGAGGAACGTGGGTGTGCTCTGGAGCAAAGGTTCCACCTCCCTCTCTGCAGAGAGACACAGGTCCCCTGGCAGAGCCATCCTTGCTCATGGCATGCTGGGGAGGGCTCGGGGGGTGCCCAGGGCGGTGCAGGTGGCACGGTTGGGCACACCTGGGGGTGCGGGAGGATGGGCACACCTGGCTGTGCGGGAGG
>NW_020884916.1:5533775-5559063 GCF_003945725.1 Corapipo altera | reverse complement strand
GGGAGGATGGGCACACCTGGCTGCCCGGGGGGCCGGGCCCGGCGCGGCCGCTGCCGGGAGCTTGGCAGGAGGATCCGAGCGGCAGCAGACGCCGCCTGTCAGCCGGAGCAGATGCCTCATTAGCCGCGGCGTGCGCAGCAGCCCAGCTGTGCCGAGGGGGCCCGGAGGCCCTGCGGCGCCAGATGAAGTTGTTGAGCTCTCCTTGCTCGCCTCTCTTCTCCTCGTATCCTTCTCCTCCCCTCCCACACCACCGTTCTTGGCTTGTGCAGGACCTTCTTGCATCCTTCCTCCCCGTTCCCGTCGCATCCCTGGGGCAGCCGTCCCGATTTACCCCCAGGCATCATCCCTTGATGCTCAGTTCGAGGAGAAAAGGGCTCAGAGCCAGATCTTGATCGATTCCTGCCAGCACCCAGCGGGTCCCCTTGGGAGGGGGAGCAGCTTTTGGGGCGCTGTGCTGGGGAGTGGGGTGGGGTTTAGCACCGAGCACGTCATCCCCGTCCTTATTTCACCGCTGGACCCTCGAGTGAGAGCCGTCACTCAGCGGCCTGAACAAAGGATAGAACAAGACAATTCAATTAACTCGATGGCGCAGGGCAGTGAGCGCTGCACTGCCCGAGCCGGGGGAGATCAACCCCCTGCCTCGGAATAATCAACCCCCTGCCTGGGGGAAATCAACCCTCTACCTGGCACCTGGCTGGCACGGGCTGCCATCCTGGGGAGGGGGGGAGGGAGGGATGGAGAGAAAAGCACCTCCTGGAGCATCCCTCACGGGAAGGGAAGGATGTGGAAGGAGGCTGGAGCCTGGTTTCTCCATAGCCATCTGTGCCGCAGGGCATCTCCTGGGATAGAGCAGAGGAGTGGAGGAGCAGTTTGAGGCTGGGGATCCTGCCCCTCCACTCTTGTGAGACACCACCTGGAATATTGCATCCAGTGCTGGGGTCCTCAGCACAGGAAGGACTTAGAGCTGCTGGAGCAAGTCCAGAGGAGGCCATGGAGAAGCTCCAAGGGCTGCAGGACCTCTTGTCTGGAGCCAGGCTGGGAGAGCTGGGGTGTTCAGCCTGGAGAAGAGAAGGCTCCAGGGAGACCTCTTATCCCCTTCCAGTGCCTAAAGGGGCCCCAGGAGAGCTGAAGAGGGCCTTTGGACAAGGGTGTGGAGGACAGGACAGGGGAAAATGGCTTCCCACTGCCCGAGGACAGGGTTAGATTAGCTTTGTTCCCCTGGCTTTGAGTGCTCTGCCTCTCTTTACAGACCCACCTCTCTTATCAGACCCCTGGAAACATGCAAATATCTTCTGATTCACATCTCCCTCCTCTGCCCATCCTTGCATTCTCCTGCATTCCCCTGAGCTTCCCTAACAATCCCCCCTCCGATGTACTTGTAATGCTATTCCCGTGTTTCCTGGGGTTTGCTTGTGTTTGACGAAAAGACCTCATCATTCCGGATTTGTCTTGCGTGAACTATCACAGGATTAGCGAACTGGAAATCTTTCAGAGTTTTCTTTCAGGAGCTCGTCCCTCGGGAGCATCGCTTTAGTAAGTGATTTTTCTGTTCTAGCCCAAGGATTGGATCCGCATCCAGTAGCCAAATTGAATTCATTCGGGCAAGGTTAAGAGCCATTTGATACAGTTTTAGATTAGGTGAAGGCAGCCATATATATTTCATATTCTGCACTAACTGCTGCACAGTTTGCAGGGATGGGCCAGCACAGTGCCTATTGACTGCTCCCCAGCGATCCCACTGTTACAAATGGATGTTGCTAAACAGGGAGATGGATCCTAAATCTTTCCCTGCTGAAAGGTAATGGAAATAAAACAGAGCGACAGGCGCAGGGAATGGCTCAGCACCTAATAAAAGGTCGGGGTGGCTGTCGGGGTGGCTGCGGGCAGCAGGGGAGAGCTGCCCCTTGGGCGAGGGGGGTCTGTCTGAATTCCTCCCGCGGGCTCGAGCTCTTTCCCCTGCAGGACTCGGTGGGGCCGTTACAGCACAGTGCTCTGCAGTCACCAGCGTGGCACCGAGCATCGCTGCTGTGTTACCACAGCAACAGGGCGGGGTTTGGATCCTTCTGCCCTGCACTCCCCTTCCAACTACAGCAACCTGGCGGGGTATGTGCACTGCTGAGGCTGAGCCGTGTCAGCCAAGGATGGAGACACGGCTTTGGAGAGTAGGACAAATGGGTTTCTCTGTTTCCTTAAGGTGAGCCCATCCCCAGCGGCAGCGATGCCTGAAATGCTCGTGTGAGTCACCATCTGCTCCCGCTGGAACGAGCTCAAGAGCGGGATCCCCCGGGGCCGGAGCCCTGCTCCTGTGCTTTTGGCCCGTGGCAGGAAAAAGGGGAAAAGAAACTGCTGTGAGGTCTCGGAGAGGCTGCTCGGGCTGTGAGACACGTCCAGAGGCACGGGGGGCTGGGGTGGCACCCGGAGGGGCCGGGGTGGCACCCGGAGGGGCAGAGGGGGTACCCGGAGGGGCCGGGTACAGCCGTGGAAAGCGGGAGGGGAAATCTCCTCTGCCAGTGTGGGAGGGCTCAGCACCCCTGTGCAAAGGTTTGTGAGCCTGGCTGATGAGAAAGGACTTTGGAAAAGAAGTATGTTATATTTAGGATAACTACAAGTCCCCTCTGAAGCATCCTAAGGCAAAGGACAGTCAAGGCCCATAAAATTCTGTACTTGTTCACAAATCTTGCCAATACTCCAGAGCATCAGGCCCATGATGTTTATTGCTTTTCCAAAAGCCCAGCTCCTGAAGTCATGACATGAAATGAGGGGCTCAGCTTTCCTTGCCTTTTGACTATTTGATCTTTACTGTAGCAGGGAAAATTTGGAAAACATAACCTTTACGTTCTGCAGAGCCAGGGAGCAAATAAAAAGGACATCGAAGTCGTTTGCTATTTATTTCTATTTCTGAAAAATCTCATAGTTTCTAGTTTTTTTCTTTTTTTTTTTTTTTTTTTTTAAAACACCCCTTTTTTCCACGCCTTTTTAAACTGCTTGGAGTAGTTTTGGGGAGTGGAGAGTGTAAATAATGACAGGGCTCGGGCCTTTATGTGCATCCTCTGAGCTGTTCCTGAAGCTGCTAGAAATGAGGAAAACAAGACCTAGGGAACAAAGAAATGCCTAAAGATGTGACAGAGAAGAGCACAGATCCTCTCGTCCTAGAGAGGTGATGGGGCAGAAGATGAGCACAGATCCTCTTCTCCCAGAGAGGTGTCTCCCAGGAGTGGAGGAAACCAATGGAAGTGAGAATGCTTGACCCCAACCCTCGTGTCACAGCGAGAGCTCTTCAAAGCAGGAGATAGCACAGAAGTGCTCTTCAGCTTCATGGCAGCAGAAGTGGCTCTGGAAATGGTGTTTGGTGTCAACTCCCACTCCAGGTTGTCCAGAGGACATTTGTCAAGGCTGTTCCAGGTGGTTTTGTCACACAGAGTCCTGGGAGTCACAGACTTGTCACTGTGTGACGTCAGCACTGAGGCAACCCCCCGGGCAGGGGGTCACAGGGGAGGACACAGGGCCCTGCCACAGGGGGAATGTGAAATTTAAACACCCCTTTATCTGTCTTTTGTCAGTAAAAGCCTTCCTCCTCCTCCTTCTTCTCCTCCTCCTCCTCCTTCACTCATGTTCATCACCCAAACTACCTGGTGAAATTTAGGGTCTCTGATGTTTCCTCTGTGACTGACATCTCCTTCCCCCTCATAATCCATGATGCCTCCTCCCACGGGGCTTTCCCATCTCATTTTCCTGGCCATAAACCTGTTTCTCCCCATTTCCTCCATTTATTTACCCTCCTGTTAGAAATGACCACAGGACTCGTGAGGTAACTGGGTGGGTTTGCTCTTGTTTGAACCAGGGATAAAGGAATCCCTCCTCAAAAAATTCCTCTACATCACTGTTTGGTTTGTTTTCTTAATAAACCAACTCAAAAGTAAGAGTTGGGGTTTTTTTGTTTGGGTTAGAAATGAGTGCAATCCAGGTAGAAATGTTTTTTTTTTAGCTTGAGGGATTTTCCAGCCTGAAAAAAAAAAAAAAAAAAGCAGAGAAGGAAGCGTGGAGGAAACAAAGCTCAAACAACACAGCACCGAGAATCCCAGTGAACAGGGAATTAAACACTGCTCCTTTGCCATTGTTTCCTCAGAGAAGCCCAGCCACTGTGAACAGTTTTGACAAATGTGTTTATATTGTTTGATGGAAATCTCCCAGTCAGTGCTAAAATACAACATTGCAGGGCAGGATGGGGAGGGGAAGCTGAGCATTTATCTGTCCAGGAAGCAAAGAGCACATGTTGGGATTCACATGGATACAGCATATCCAGGACTTGCTGGGCAGTGGCCGCGGGTCTTTACTGAGGATATTTGATGGTTGTTTATCCAGCAGTGTAAATGCAAGGAAGAGTGTTTCCCCGTTGGCATCTGCACAGAGCACAGCGATAAATTTGGGATGAAAGATTGTGCTCGTCTCTGAGACACCACCCCGAAGGGATGGCCAGGCATGGAGATGGAGAGTGATGGCTCACCAGGCACGGGTGGGAGCTGAGCTGGCAGGAGCTTTGTTTCCTCCCGGAGCCGACCCGGGCTCAGGAAAAAGGAAACCACAACATTTTTGCTCCTCTTCAGAATTCATCCTTTCTTCCAGGGTCCCAGTTTCGTACCGTTTGGAGGGGGAGGCAGGCTTTGGTGCTGACTCTGGATGTCTCCCTGGGCCAGCTTCAGAGGAGGCTGTGTCATCTCCAACCTTTCAAGGAACCCACAAGGGCTTAATTAAAACCCAAACTCGCTCACCGCTGCTCAGAGGAGACCGTCGGCTCCTCTGCTGACGGCAGCTCAAACTTGTCACCGTGCTCGTGCTGCAGATCTGTGCTGGAAGGGAGGAAACCTCAGCTGAGAGACAGGCCCGGGGCTGGCAGGGGCTGAGCCCTTCTGCTGGAATCCTGCAGCTGGCAGGAGCGGGTCGGGGTGCCAGCAGCATCCCTGCAAGGGCAGGGAGCAATCAATCAGTGGGACTTCATTAAAGGATGCATTGAAGGCAGCTGCTTGACAGAGCAAGGCTGTGGAGGTGACACAGACCTGACTCCAGTCACTGGGACTTCAGGGAGAGGAAAAATCTGCATTTCCTAATCACATCACTTTGGTCAGAAGTCGCTTGTTTTCAGCTCCACTCGGGGCATTTGCATGCTTGGAAGGAAAAATGTACTATTAACCATTGCTGAGGAGTCAGGGGGGACACAAGAAGGAGCAGAGATGGTTTGGGGGGAGTGGGAGACCCAGAGGAGTGTGGAGTCAGAGAGTGGCTTAAACAGTGTGGAAAATACAGCACATTCATGCAAAACGAGTCTGTGATTCCTGATAAAAGCAGAAAACAGGTGCTGGAAAGGGGCATGTTTGTGAAACGTGCCTATTCCCTGTGTGAGCTGATCAGACATGCCTCGTGTCTGTGTGTGCTGGGGGTGTGCTGTGGAGGTGCCACTCCCGTAGGACAAGAGACTCGTGCACAGCAGGGACACGGTGATGTGGCACGTGTTGTCCTTCTGTGCGGGCACAGGGACAGGCCTGGCACATGGATGAGCTCCTGCTGGGCAGCAGAAGCTACCCAGGGAAAGAGGTGGTGGTGGCAGCCACCATTCTGAAGACCATGGAGGGGTTGTAGAGACTGTGGTGAGGCTGTAGAGACCATGGAGAGACAGTAGAGACCGTGATGAGGTTTTAGGGACTGTGGTGATGTTGTAGAGACATGGCAAGGCTGCAGAGACCATGGAAAGGTTGCAGAGACCATGGAAAGGTTGTAGAGACCATGGTGAGGCTGCAGAGACAGTGGTGAGGCTGCAGAGACCATGATGAGGTTGTAGAGACCATGGTGGGGCTGCAGAGACCATGGAAAGGTTGTAGAGACCATGGTGGGGCTCCAGGGACCGTGGTGAGGTTGTGGAGACCCCGATGATGTTGGTCCCTCTCTTGGCTCCGTACACCCACTGGGTCTCTGCTCTGCAGAAGGGTCCATGTTCCCATGTGAGTGGCACTGTCCACACAAAGGGTCTGATTTGCAAACTCTGGAAGCCAGAGAGCCAAGTGTGAAGTGACAGCCACAGT
This sequence comes from Corapipo altera, assembly GCF_003945725.1. Lineage (NCBI taxonomy): Eukaryota > Metazoa > Chordata > Aves > Passeriformes > Pipridae > Corapipo > Corapipo altera. The sequence goes on along the minus strand of NW_020884916.1, from coordinate 5,552,989 downwards.
TAGACTGTCTGGGAGGCAACAGGGGAAGAAAACCACAAAAAAAAGGGGCAAAAAACCTTTGGTGCTCAAATGCTGGAAACCAGGCTGGACCTTGCTCAGATGCTTCCTGAACAAGCATGAGAAAGGGTATTAGATGGAATATTGGGAAGGAATTCTTGGCTGTGAGGGTGGGGAGGCCCTGGCACAGGTTGCCCAGAGAAGCTGTGGCTGCCCCATCCCTGGAAGTGTCCAAGGCCAGCTTGGATGGGGCTTGGAGTAACCTGGGCTAGTGGAAGGTGTCCCTGCCCATGACAGGGGTTGGAACTGGATGATCTCTGAGGTCCCTTCCAACCCATTCTGGGATTCCACGATATCCAATACCTCATCCAGGGCAATGGGATACTGTGAGTGTACCACACACATCCCAGCCCCTGTCCCTGATCCCTCTTCAAGGAGATCCCAGCTGCTCTCTGCACTCCATCTGCAGCCTCCAAACAGCCACTGCAGGGGAGAAAACAAAACAGCAAGTTCAAGGGAGGAGGGAAAAATTATTTAAAAAAAAAAGTCAGCTCTTCTGGCATCCCATAAATCTCAATTTATTTGTCCTTTCCTTTTTACACAAGCGTGAAGGGAAGCAAAGCTGTGTGTGCAGAGCCTCCCCAGGGACCCTGTCAACATGGGGGGGGACATTTAAGGCAAGATGCTTTTCAGTCCTCAACCACCTGTGGCGAGGGGAAAGGGCTTCGTGGAGCTTAATTCAATTTTTCCCCTCAGGTGTTTCTGTGGTGGGATCATTCCAGGTGATTTTTCGCTCCAGGGGAGAGGAAGGTGTTGGAAAGGGAATGAGGGGCATTGGGCACAGTGTCATGGGGCAAGGGAGGGGATTGTCCAGCTCTGCTCTGACCTGGGGTGGCCTCACCTTGATGTGGTGATTAGAGACACAGACGATGGCAAAAGCAAAGACATTTATTAATGATTTCAGTAAGCTTTTTATACCTTTTACACAATAGGCTGCAATTGTTCATTTAGGCCGTGAGTCCTTGCTGCCAGCTACAATATTATAACATTTTTACCTATTAGCAACATTAGTTCCTTTCGTCCTTTGTTCAAGTTCCTCTTTCTGCCCTAGGGAGCTGCTTGTCCCTGCTTTTCCCATGGCTTCCTTTCCACCAGTGTAACAATGTCCATTTCTTGCTGTTTTCCCATATTAGAAATCCCTACATTTCCCCCTTCTGTCTTTACAAACAAGATTGCTTTAACTGATTTTTGAATCATACTCAGGATGCATTTCATAACACGAGATATACAAAGCAACAGCATTATGATTACAACTGGTGCCATTAAAGCTCCTTTACACAACCATCCACCCAGGCCCCAGTTCTCAAACAGATTGTCTTGCCAAGACCTTGAGTGTTGGGGGCAGTTTGGGGCACCACAACATCAAAAAGACATTGAGCCATTAGAGAGTGTCCCAAGGACTGGTGAAGGGTCTGGAGGGGAAGCCTCGTGAGGAGCAGCTGAGGGCACTTGGTCTGTTCAGCTGGAGAAGAGGAGACTGAGGTCAGAGCTCAGCAGGGTCTGCAGCTCCAATCTCTGCTCTCTGTGAGCAGGAACAGCACCCAGGGAAGGGCTGGAGCTGTGTCAGGGCAGGGTCAGGTTGGATCTCAGGGAAAGGTTCTTCCCCCAGAGGCTGGTTGGGCACTGCCCAGGCTCCCCAGGGCAGTGGGCACAGCCCCAAGGCTGCCAGAGCTCCAGGAGGGTTTGGACAATGCTCTGAGGGACAGGGTGGGGTTGCTAGGGTGTCTGGGCAGGGCCAGGGGTTGGCCTGGATGATCCTTATGTCCCTTCCCACTCAGGAGGTTCTGTGATCCTGTGATTCTGAGGTGCTCAGTCAGCGGGGGCTCATTAGTCCCAGGTGCAGCACTCAGCTAATTAGGGCCCTAATTAGGGCTCCTCCCACCCTTTCCCCTTGGCTCTGCTGGTGGAGAAGCTGCCCTGGGTGGCTGTGTGGGGTGCTGTAGTGAGGTGAGGTGGGTGCCATGGTGAGGACACACGATGGGTGCTGTGGCAGGTGACCCAGGTCTGTGTGATGGTGACAGGCACTGCCCTCCTGCCCCTCTGCCAAGTGCTGTGTGGGGACAGTGAGTGCCCTCCCTCCAGCAGCCCTCCAGGAAGGGGGTTGGGGTGGCTTTGCTCCCAAAGCCCAGTGGGCTCTGCTCTCTGCAGCCCTGAGCTGTGGTGGGGCCTCGTGTCTGCTCTCCCTCAGCTGTCACAGCACGGGAACACTTCTTCAACCAAACACCCTTTTTGTGGCTTGTTGCTGAAGCTGCAGTGGTGGGGTTTTGCAGGGGTTTGGGGGTTTAGTTTGTTGTTTGGAGGAGGCTCTGGTTTTCCTGAGCTCCCAGCAGGATTTGCCTGGGGTTATGCCATCCACAGAGTGGGATTTGTGCCTGTACCTGCAGGAAGGGGGGATTGGGGCACTCCCAGCATTGAGATCTGAGGGCTTGCTGTGATCATCCCTGTAACCTCTCAAAGGCTCTTGTTGAGTGGTGCTGGAGCTGCTTGGGTCGCGTGGAGTTTAAAAAGGGTGTTGCAGGTTCATGTGAGCACGGCTGAGAGCAGGCAGTGGGTGCTGCTTCCCATATCCATGAGGATTCCAGCACTTCAGCTGCTGTGCAGGATGTCCCATGGGCAGGGTGGGGACAGGCTTTTCCCTCTACACAGTGGGAGCTGGCACAGACTGTTTAACCCACCTTTTTGGGCTGTTTAACAGCCCTCTTTCCCACTCCTCACACAGCACTTGTATCCACATCTTCATTTTTCCTGGACTAGGACGTTCCCCGCTCACAGTAGTACAGCAGTAATTACATTCTCCATCGCTTTCCCATCAAGAAATAAATGGAAGAAAATCACATCCCAAGGTAGCAGCACTGACCTTCATTTCAGAAGGTTAGTCACAGTCAGCTGGGCTATAATCTAGCCCTAAATTTATCCAGGACCTTGCTGTTCCCTCAGGCTGATCACACTCTGGGATGTGGAGCATCTCCAGTGCCTGGGAGGCTGTCAGGGGAAGCACAAGTGCTGTAGAAGCTGTTTTCCATGGCAGAAGGTTCCTGTGAGGAGATTGGGGGTGGGTTTTGGGCACCTGACACGTGCTTTGCTCTGTCAGTGGCTCAGAGAGCAGGAAGGTGTTGGGGTCCCTCCGAGGTCAGACATTTAAAGTTCATTGAACCTCTTCTCTTCCGTGGCCTGACAGAGCTGGGACACTGCCTGTATCTCCCTGAAATGTCACCTTCCCCTACTGATGGTGGATAAACTTCTTTCCAAAGACTAAGGTGTGATGCTTGATGTGGCTTTTTTCCTCAGCTTCCTCCCCTCGGTCCCGTGTAGCTCCGAGTGATGGAACTCCTGCACTGGGGTTGGCAGGAAAGATAAACCTCAGGAAAGGTCAGCGTGTCTGTCTTGTTCTCTCCAGCCCCTTGGTTGCTGCATTGTGCCCTCACCAGTCCCTCCAGCCTGCTGCTGGATGAAGGGATGGGAATATTCTAGTTCCCAGCCCATGGAATGTGGTCACCAGTTTGTTTCGCACCCTGTCACTGGGAACACTTCAAGCCTGCTGGGGGAATATCTGTTTTAAGGCTACATCCTTCAGGATGCCACAGTACAGTGTCCCATAGTCCAGGGAAAGCCTTCCTTGCTCTGCTCTGAAGCTGTGATGGAGGTTGGTCCAACACTTCTGGATGTTCCTTAGGGACACTACCAGCCCTCCTGTTACAAAGCACCTCTGTCTGCTCTTTCCAAAGCTGTCCCTGTGTTGTGCTGCCCAAGAGGGTGGTTTTGGGAGGAGGAGTGCACAGCTGTCCTCTGTGCCCCACCTTTGGTAGGCACAGGGAATATCTCCCCTTGCCATGGAACAGAGGGGAGGGTGTTTCCTCCGTTCCCTGGAGGGCTGTTCAGGGAATATTGAGGTAAAGGACAGTGCCTTGATCCCTTGTACCTCCAGCTGCATTCCTGGGTCTCAGCTGCCCTAAACAAGGTGCAGGGTGAGAGCTGGATCCTGGTGTCTTTGTTCTCTCTCTACCCTTGCTCTACACCTCTCACTTACTGTCTTTGAAAGTGTGGGGGGGGGGAATAGATGGCAATGAGGATTGTGCTCAGCTATTTCATTTAAGTCATAATCATTTCTAATCTAAATGTGCAGGGACTGTATTACACAGCCCAATCAGTCACTTAGATTGTCCTGTGCTTTCAGTTTAGTGAGAAGTAAAAGCCATCCAGAGGCAGAAATACGGGAAATGAGCATCCCTGGGACTGTGCAACTTTTTAATGACAGGACAGCTCTGATGTCTGAGCATCAGTGGGTTATCCCAACCAATCCTGGGGAGTAGGGATGTATCCCTGAGATGGGAACAGTGGAGGGAATGACTGGTTTAAGGAGTAATGACTTGCTTCAAGTCTAGATGGAGAAACTGGGTAGGCTTCTGTCCTTGCTGCAGGCAGGGGTGACAGTACAGTCCCCATGGGATCCCCACAGCCAGACAATCATGGGATGGTTTGGGTTGGAAGGGGCCTTAGAGACCATCCTGTTCCACCCCCTGCCATGGGACACCTTCCACCAGCCCAGGTTGCTCCAAGCCCTGTCCAACCTTGGACACTTCCAGGGATGGGGAAGAGTTTCCTTGGACAGCAAGCATGTCTCAAACAAAGGTATTTTATGTGGGCAAATCACAGGGGGGGGCTGTGACCCAAAACTCTGCTCTTCTCTTCCCAAGCCAGCCCTGCAGCAGCTCCCTGGGATCCATCCCTGGGCATCCAGAGCAGAGCTGGAGAAATTTGGGCAGTAGCTTGTGCCCTTGAGTCTCTGCATGTTTGTCATTCTTTAATACAGACTGTTGTCCCTCTTCCCACCCCAGGAGGGCTGAGTCCCCTCAGTGAGGGGACTTCCATGCCCAAAGAATGAGCTGGCAGTGATGTGAGTGCCCTGATGTGCTGCAGGACTCTCCTCTGGGAAGTCCCTGAGCTGGTGAAGGGGCAGGACATTATCAGGGAAGCTGGAACCCCTCCAGCATCTCTGATCTTCTCATGTTTGTTCTCTCCGTGTTTGCCGAAAGCACCCTTATTTATCTCATCAGCTAAATGCTGCAAACCAGCTGCCTGACTCCCATCAAGGCCCTTAATGGTGATGATCATTGCTGCCTCTAATGCAGTGTCTCCCAGCCAGGGACGGTGACAGAGCACAGCTGGTGACCAACGGGGGCCTGTCTGTTTTCTGTTTTCTCCAGTATTTTATGGTCCTTCGCTATTTTTTCTGCTGGGCCTCCTTTTTTTTGTTTGTTTTCTTTTTTGCTTTTTTTGTTGTTGTGTTTTTTTGGGTTTTTTTTTTTTGCTGAGTTGCAGGAAGTTTTGAGGTGGAACGTGGCAGCTGTTTAATGGAGCAGGAGCCTGGCAAGGCAGATGAGCTCAGGGAGCAAGGAGAACTTCAGAACATTTCATACGTGTGAAAACACGGTCCCTGTATCCTCCCAGAAGCAGGAAAAGGATGTGGCTGCTCTTTCCCTGCTGAGAGTAAATAACACAGATGAGGCTGCATGAGGAGGTTTTGGTAGAGCCAGGAGGAAAGATTGAACCCAAGAGATTTGTTCATCGTGCCAGAGGTGGGTTTTTCCTTGGCTTGAAGTATGAGGATGAGCTGGAGAGGGCACAAGGTCAGGCACAGACATTGGGAAAGGCACGTGTTGGGGGTGCTGGGATAACCTGGCACAGGAAAGCTGCTCAGACCCTGCATTTCCCAGGTGTGGGTCTGAATGTTCTGCTGAATTGCTCTGATGATTGAGAACACGGATCAAGAACCTGGCTGGGACAAGTCAGGTGGCTTCATTTTCTCTGCTGGTTCCCTGGGAGGGTGGGAACAGGACCACGTCCTTGCATCCCAAGGTTTGAGGATGGATGTGCTGCAGCTGCTGCCAAGACAGGCAGAGGCACTTTGGTAGTGCTGTTGTGAAAGGGGTCAGGAGACCTTTAGGCTGCTGCCATCCTGTAGAAACCACACATGGCTGTTAAATCCATCCGTGGAGTCTCTTTCCCGCTGGGAAGTGCTGTGTGACTTCTGGAGCTGTGTTAAGAAACAATTAAGACTTTCAGTGTTGCTTTGATATTTGTTGAACAAAATGTTGACACAACACACCAGGCTACTCGGGCTTGTTTTAACTTGCAGTTTAGGCTTCAAAAAAAAAAAAGAGAGAGTATGAAATGAATTAGCAAATTATTTTGATTGCTTTGTTCATTTTTCCAGCAGGAAAGTTACCCACCTGGAAAATACTGACTGGCTGCAGGCAGGAGCAGAATTTATTACCTGAGATAAATGGATCTGGGATAAAAGTCCTCTTTATTTTTTCATTTTAGCTGCAAAGGATGATATGCTTCTGTTCTGCTCTTTGTGCCCAAGATCAAATAAAAAGGAACTTTGCATAGGTGTTCCAATGCCTTTCAAGGGAAAGTTTCTTCCCCCAGCCCAACCTTTTCCTCCTGGAAGCAGCACCTCGGACTTGAGATGAGAGCGATGTTTAAGGTCCCTTTCAGAGCGATGCCAACACGACTCTGAGTCCCAGCACTGGCACCCGCCCTGTGTTCCATCCCATGTGCACAGTCTATGATCTCTCTACCTTGGCCTTGTTTTATTCCCTTTTTTCTTTCTTCCCCCATTTCCTTCACAAAGATGGCTTTGTGGAAGAAGCCTCGTCTCGTTTTCCCGCGGGTCCGGAGCGGCGGCTGGCGGAGCGGGGTGTCAGCTGCACTCAATGAACACGCTCAGATCCCTGTAAATCCCTATTTACACATAATAAACACGAGGCTATAAAACATAGAGGAAATACTGCATTATTGATTGCAGCAGTGGCACGTAGTGCCCTCTGAAAGGTGGGTGGTGCGTGCCCATCCCGAGCGCTCCGGAGGCGGATCCTCCCCTCCTTGGAAGGGCAGGGCAGGTCAGCTGCTTGCTGCCTCCCTCCAGGAGGGGAGAGCACGGGCAGGATGAAGGGGGAAAGGTGGATTAGAGCTGTTTGCAGATGGAATAGCAAATGGGGATATATAAATATAAGGAAGAAGGTTTTACAGTGAGGGGGGAGAGGCCCTGGCACAGGTTGCCCAGAGCTGTGGCTGCCCCATCCATGGAAGTGTCCAAGGGCAGGTTGGTCGTGGCCTTAATTGGTCCTGGGCTAGTGGAAGGGGTCTCTGCCCACGGCAGGGGTTGGGAATGAGATGACCTTTAAGATACATTCATGTCCAAATCATACAATGATATTTCTCTGACCTGGAGCCCTGTTGGGCTTGTTGGGATTTTTAAGCAAGAAGGTGTTTGAGAGAAATATTCCTACAAATGGAGCCAGAGCCTTCAAATCTCCTTGGCTTTCCCTCTCGGAGCAGGTGATCTCTCCCTTTGTGTTTAGGCTGCACCAGAAGTGGGTTTTGTGCAGGATCCCCTGGTCATGGCTGTGTGTGAGCAAAACTAAAGCTTGGTACAACATTTTGAGGGGTGCAGAGGCAGCTCTTTTTTGTGACTGGAAAGGATGGTTTACAAGCCCTGACACCACTCTTCTGGCTTAGAGTAGGACACACTCCAAAACAAAAGGTGTGGTGGGTTTTCTCTGCGTGTATGATTTTTTGTTAGGTTTTTTTGCTTGTTTCTTAAAAACTGGTGACGTGCTGCCCATCTGAGGTGCCCTGTCAGCATCACTGCCCTGGCACTCGTGTTGCAGTGATGAAGAACAATGTTTTGATGGTTGCTGAATTTGTAGCTGATGATTTCTTCTTTCCCAACAACAGGCTCCATCCCTCATCTCCCATGTGATTCATGACATTCATTCCCCTGTTTTATCTCTGGCTGAGGTTGCAGGCAAGTGAGGTCTGTCAGGCTTGACAGGTAGTTGGAATAGGTTTTGTTGGGTTTAAATGAGTTGAGAGTTCAAACCCAGGCAGGTAATGGAGCAGTTCTGCTCCCCTTGTGCACTTTTAGGGGATTGGAGACCCTGCTGCTCCTCACAGTGCTGGTTTGGAGGCAGCTGCACAGGTCAGAGGAATTCTGAGCCGTGTTAGCAGGTACTGCAGGACAAGGGGGAATGGCCTAAAGCTGAAGGAGGGCAGGGTTAGATGGGATATTGGGAAGGAATTCTTGGCTGGGAGGGTGGTGGGGCCCTGGCACAGGTTGCCCAGAGAAGCTGTGGCTGCCCCATCCCTGGAAGTGCCCAAGGTCAGGTTGGATGGGGCTTGGAGCAACCTGGGCTAGTGGAAGGTGCCCCTGCCCATGGCAGGGGGGTGAGATTAGATGATCTCTGAGGTCCCTTCCGACCCAAACCATTTCATGATTCTGACAGAAAGAGCATCTTCATGAAACGTGGGTAACTTGAGCTGGCACATGGGAAGGCTCCGTGCCCAACGAGCCACCCTGACCTCGGAGCTGAGCTGTTTGCTCGCTCGTGTGAACTCTGCAGTGAAAACGGATTAAAGTTCCCTTTTCCTGCAGTTCTTTTCCTCCAGGTATTTAATCTTAGTTTACAGACGAAATGTGCAGTGGAGAAAAAGATGCTAATCACACAGTTGCTGCACTCTGCTCCAACCACTGAAAAATTTATTACCATCTGTCCTGGATTGGACAGGGCTGTGAGCAGCACCACAGCAACAGCTTTGAGCAGCAGAATGGACTCAACACTGCAACAGGGAATGGCACCAAGCCCAGGGGACCACGCAGAGACCTCCTGGGGTTGGTACAGGAGAGCTGCACTTGGCAGTCTTGGCTCAGGTCAGAGGCAGGAAAAGTCTGTGTTGGGCTCGAAGCTCCAGCACTGACGGGTGTTACCAGCTGCTTTCTGGTGGGAGGAGGTTTTTTGCCAATGCTCTCAGGCACATGGTGGGATTTTCGGGGTGTCCTGTGCAGAGCCAGGAGTTGGACTCGCTCATCCTTGTGGGCCCCTTCCAATTCAGGATATTCTGGGATTTAACTAGTCAGCTCTTCCCACTGTTTTCAGCCAGGTGTTGGGACGGCTGTCATTATTCCAGTCTCCTGAATACATCATTATGCACATCCCTAATAGGTCCCTTCCCTAGCTGTAATGGGGCACGTGGCCTTATATGATCAAGCTCTGCCAGGCTTTTATGAACCCCGAGCAGAAGGTGAGGTCAGAAATCAGAGCAGAAATGGGATTTCTCCAGCTCCCAAAGTAAGGTGTTTTTGGCCACGCAGCTTTCTGAGCATCTTGTAATATCAAACTGTCTTGGAAACCAAGTGGTTTGATTTTTGGCCTGTCTCTGCCCTCAGTGGATTAGTGGACTTACAGTTCAGAAGGACTCAAGCTACAGCTCCTGTGATGCATCTTAAATACACAATTTTCACTTGGCATTTTCCAGTAGTGATGTTTCTCCCCAGCTGCTCTTCCTGCAACTGTATTTCCCCTCCAGCACCAGCAAGACCAGCTGAACCTTGGAGCACACAGCCACTCCATAAATTCCTCTCTTTGGCTGTGTTTGCATGTGAATCTCCATTTTTTTAAAAACAACTTGGACTATTTTCATAAAACCTCACACCTTGAAGAACCCAGAACTGCTGAGCAAGGAAATGATGGTTGGCGGCGCGAGGAGTGCTCGTGTCTCTCCTGCAGCAATTAGCAAACCTTAACGCAGCCTTGGCTCTCTTTCCAATTAAACTCTGGCAAGCTGGAACACGCAATGCGATAATGAAACGGGGGGTTTTGGAGCTCCTCTGCTTGCTGTTTGGAGGATTTGGGAGCTTTAGGCTGTCTGGCTGAAACTGAGCCATTGAAAGTAATGGGCTGGACAATCTCACCCCATTACTTTTAATGGGATCGAGGGAGTGCGTGTGGGAGCAGTGCTGAGGGAACCAGGGGAGCTGTTTTCACAGATCATCCAAGTTATGGCCAGTGCTGGGAAAGTGCCCCCCTGGCAGTGGGAGCTGAGCTGGGCAGTAAGCTGGCAGCAGCTCTGAGCAGTGCAGGAAAGGTGCAGAAAGGCACCAATCCCACCAGGTCTTGGCATCAGCCCCAAGCAGGGCTTATTTTGGTCAAAGCACATCCCAAAGGGGGCAATTGCAGGATGTGGGAGATCCCTGCTGCTTGTGTGTGTTTTGGGCTGTGTGAGGGCAGAGGCAGGGCTCCAAGTCCTTCCCTCCTACCCATCTTCCCTGGTTTACCTTCCTGCCTCTCACCTGTGCTGGTTGCACCTGTAGAGGTGGCAGAGGGATTGAACATGGTGTGAACCACAGCGTTTGTAGCTGGGCCTGGGGGCATCACTAGCAAAGTGTTTGCAGAGTGAAGATCCAGCCAGCAGGACCAGTTACACAAACTGTGGGTTTTCAAGTCAATCGAGAAGCTGAAAATGCTCTGAAAAGGGCAAGGGTTGGCCATGAGACAGGAATTCACAGGAGCAGTGATTGAGGCTGAATGCTGCAGCCTGGAGCTGATGTCGTGGGTGCTCTGTGTGCCCGCTGGACCAGGCAAGGTGAGCAGTGCTGGTGGAGCAGAGACAGCCCAGCCTGCAGCCACTGCTGGGATGGGATACCTGCATGGCCTCACTGCCTGGCTGATGGACTCGTTTGTCACGATGGACCAAATCTTCTCCCACTGAGACAGAGGGTGTTCTGGCCAGGGCAGCAATCAGCCTCCCACAGCCTGAAATTTGCCCACTTGCTTCCCTTTCTCCTGCTGCTGAGCACGGCCAGAGCCCTCCCTGCCAGTGCATTTAAAGCCTCAATGCCTCAATCAAAGCAGCTTCCTGCAGGAAGGGATGGCAATGTGGGGATTGGTTAATCCCTTAAATCTTGTGGCTTTCTCTCCCTCCATGCAAATTGGTGCTCTGTTCTTTGGGGAGGGTTGGGTTCTGTTCTGCTGCTGCCCCTTCCATCTGAGCACCACAGGCTCTTCCAGAAAGTTCTATCAGAAGGGGCGGAGCAGGGACTGCAGCAAATGCACCTCCACCTGGGATTAACCTGGAATTGCTGCTCCCTTGGCCAGGTTACTCATCTGGGATGGTTTGGTGACACCCCCCGAGGTTCCCAAGCTGTTCAGGTGTCTCAGCTCCCATTTAGGTTGCTGGGAGGTAACTCAAATTCAGATATCTAGGGAGGAAATGGAGACTAACCTGTGCTGTGGGTCTGACCTAAGATGACACGCTCACATCACTGGTTTTCTTCATCCTGGAGAGGAGGTGGCACAGCCTGGACTGGTCACAGCAGGTCTCCTGCCCCTTCTCACCTCGCGGGCGGGAAGGCAGCTCAAAGCGTTTTCCAAAATTGCCGAGAGTCGCCAAGGAGATGAAAAATAAAATAGAAGCTGGAGATCAGAAATGTTTTTCCCAAGGCTCAGATGCAGAAGAATAACAGCCATGCTGTGAGGTAACCATCAAACGGGATTTAATTATCCCATACACAGGAGTGATGGCGCCTGCGAGGCTGGAGTGCAATTTCCCGGGAATAGCAGGACTGCAGGAGTCCCTGCTCTGCCCTGGGCGTGTGCTGGTGCTGCAGTGCTCTCCTGGCCTTTGGAGGGGCCTGGAGGAGCCAGGCAGTTGTCAGGGGTGTCCAGCACGGGAAGTTTTGGAGCAGCTGGACAAGGGGCTTTGTTGGATTGGAGGCAGGAGGAGCTGATGGGTCTGGGGCAGATGGGCTTGAAAGCAGCAACCACAATTCCAGGGTGAGGCAGAGGAAAGCTGCATTCCTTGGGTGTCTCCAAGGGCAGAAGTGGTTTGTGCTTCCCTTGTACAATCCTGTGTCTTCCCAGCCTTGTAAAATGGATGGTTGAGCCAGAAACACTTCCGAGGTGGGAGGTGTGAGGAGCCGTTGTGGATCAGGAGCTGGAGATGTGACCTTTATGGTGCTGCGCTTTTATTTTTTATTATTTTTCTCTCCAACCTGCCCACAGTCTGTCAGAGCAGCGTGGGGACTTCCAGGGCTTACTGCAAAGTGTTTCCATTGCCACCTTCTCCTCCCAGTGTTATGGGATGATCCGGGTGGGGTGTGAGGCAGGCACAGCTCCTGCTTTGTGTGGATCTCCAGACCTGCTGGAAATGTAGCTCTCTGTGTGCCAGGGGAGCACAAAAAGTGTTGTTTATTCCATCAGGAGATGTTCCCAGCAGGCTGCAGGATAATGTCGTGCTGTGTGTGGGGCTGATGGTGCTTGGATTGGGATGGGACATGCAAGGGTCCTTCAGCAGGAGTGAGGAACAGTGGAGGGGCTTTCAATGAAAGGAGAAACCCAAGTGAAATCAGGTCTTTAGGGAAAACACTTAAGGAATCAAAATATGTGGATTTTGTGTCTTTCTCCCTGTCAGTTTTGTCCTGAGCTTTTTCATTCGGGTTTTAGACCATCTCAGAGAAGTAACAATCCTGGCTGTTGAAAGCCCTCTTGGTTTGTAGCAGCACAGCCTGGTGCCAGTGCACTCACTGGAGCTGGAGTAGGAAAGCTCAACACAGCTCAGACCATCCCAATCCATCTTCCAAACCCCCTTTCCCTGCACCCCCTGCTGTTTCACACACACTCCACGTGCTCTGGTCTCTGGGGCTTTTCCAGTCTCTAGGGTGTGTCCTCACAAAGGCATTCTGATTCCCTGGAGAGCTTGTTCCAGGAGAGGAGGTGCTGCAGAAAGGTGGGATGGATTTCATACCTGTCCTCCACCCTTTCCTCTCCAGTAGAGTGGTGTCAATTCTCTGCTGCCTGGAGTTGAACACGCAGCTCCTGGGTTTGGTGGGGTAGAAGAAGGTGGGTGGAGGAACTGTGGATCAGTGCCAGCACAGCCCTTGGCAGGCAGGTCCCCCAGTGACTGCACGTCGGGTCTGAGCTGCCAAGCAGAGCGTGGGGGTAGGTGACAGACAGCCCTGGGCCATCCCAGCCCTGGGCTGGAGCAGAGGGAAGCCTGGGGGAGGCAGAGCAGTCAGACAGGGAGAGGGACAAGGCTTATGTTGCCTGTTCACCTCCCCTGCCCTCACTGTTAATGCCCCAGTGGACACGAGGAGCTCCATGGAATCCATGGAGCTGTGTCAGCTGGAGCAGAGCAGCCACTGGAGTGAGACCAGGACAGATGTGCCCATCACCTGCTTGTCCTGCCCTGTCCTTGTCCCCTGCCACCTCCTCAGGGTCTGCCAATGTGGTCTTGTCAGCTCAGGTCTCCTGGTGGGACGGTGTGGATGGTGACGTGTTCTGGGGAAGTGCCAAGGAGAGGCTGGAGGGTGCACGGGGAGGTGCTTTGCCGTTGCTTAACTTTCCCTAGAAGGCTTGTTCCTGACCTTCCTGCAGTGACAGATGCATTTGAGGCCCAAATGGAGCAGCAGGTAGAATGGAAACACAGATTAATTCCCCGGGAAGCCCTGGCAGGGCAGGGCAGAGCCACCAGCCCGTTAGTTGGCCACAGCCCCACTGAGCAGGGCAGGGGTCTCACAGGGAGGCTCCGAGGGCCACGGCTGCAGCAAACCCAGGAGCTGCAGGAGCTCTGAGCTGAGCAAGGTGAAAGTGGCCACGGGATGGCAGGTCCTGAAAAATACTCTAAAAATCATGAATCTGGGGGCAAATGCCTGAGCTGCACCTGCCGTGAGATTGTCCAAGGAAACGCTGACCCTGCCAGGGCAGAGCCTTTGGAAGTGGGGGGTGGAAGGAGCAAGTGCAACCCAAAGTCACAGGGGACTGTTTCTTGGGAATCCTACCCAAGGGTTTGGGATCTTGGGCAGCGCCACTGGCCTTTCCTGATGCCTGGATGCACTTTTGTGCAGAGGATGTGGAAGCCTCTGGCTGTGTTGGGTGTCTGACCCAGCTCTCATCAGTGCAAACTGGAGTGGGTTTGATAGTTTCATAGTTGATAGTAGTGAAGAAAACAGTTTCTACATAACCTTTTATTTGTTTTTCTTTCAAATAAAACCCTGAATGGAAGTTAAGACTTTTACAGCAGAAAATACAAGGAAAAATACCTTTTTTCTGGACATGAGTGCAGTTAAGCTCTGGAACTTGCTGCCCCAAGACCTTAGCAGAGCATTCTGGTTTATTTGACCAGTGTAAATGTATTTCTGTGCATACAAAGGTGTGAAAGCCACTTATGTGAGAAGCTCCAAGGAGTGACAGCCACCTTACCCTGGGGTGAACTGTTTTTCCCACTGCAGCTCCATCAGATTTCTTTACTTCAAGAGAAGGAAAAAAATAATCCAAAGAACGAGTGAATTTGAGCTTTGTGAGGGTTTTTCTTCCCTTGTCAGATGCTCCCCAAACTGGACATGTTTGTGAGAGGCTCAGAAAAAGTGCACCAGCCATGGAGGGCTGGGGAGGAGAGTGGGGAATACAGACAGGTTCAGCACTGAACTTTGGGGACCAAAGGCTCTGTGTTGCCACCAGAGACAAAAAACCTCTTCAAAACACTCCAGTGCTGAGTTACAACTTGGAGGTGCCTCTTTTCCCTTCATTAGCCAGGGAACACAGGGATGTCATTCTCCTTGCTCAGCAGCATGAATCCCTCTTCTTTCTTTCCCTTTCTGCCAGTCATGTGTCCTGCTAAGAAGTAACTTTTAATTGTCTGGTACCAGGGCAGAGCTTGTTCCTGAGGAGAGCTGCCTCCTGCCTGTTTCTCTGCTCTTGCCCTTGAAGCTTCTGGAGCTGGTGCCTTTCAAGGCATTTTGGATTCCAGTGTACTGTGATATTCCAAGGCCTGTCCAAAGTTGTTTGTCCCAGAGAACCTCCCCCTGTGTTGTGGATGGCTCTGTTTTTTCACTGAGTTGAAAGAGGCTCTCTGAAAATAAGCACACCCAAGTGCTCCTGTCTTTTTCCATGATGGTTTTCAACCTGAAAGAATGTTTGATAGAAGTTTTAGGGACCCTTCAGCACCAGCAATTCCCCTTAGGGAAAGCAGTAGTAGCACTGGCTGTGGGTTTTGACCCAAAAGAACGTTTGGCAAAAGTTTCAAGGACCCTCCAGGCCTTCTGCACCAGAAAGTCCCCTTGGGGATGACATCACCAGGGCTGGTTTGTTCTGGTGGTGCTGCTGCTCCCAAGCTGCGGGGATGTGACTCTCCAGGGGCGTTTAAGGCAAATTTAGGTCTTTACAGAGGTTCTACACAGGGTTTCAATTTTGGGGAGTTTTCCTTCACCGTGCAAAGTTGAGCTGATCTCTCCAAGGTGGTCTTCACACTGTGCAGCCCCAAGACAAGAGACTTGGGAGCGACAGAGTCTTCAACCTGAACTGGCTCCTGAATGGGGGACCATTTTCCACAAGCCTTGCTGTGTGTCCTTCTCTCTTTCCAGGTCTTTGGGCCTGGAACAGCCAGTTGTGTTTTCCATCTCGGAGCAATGAGCTGGCAAACACCTCTGCTCCATCTGTTTTCCTTCATTGATGGATTCTTTAAAGGCAGATTGTGGTCCCACGGGGACACACTCAACTAATCCTCTGCTTTTAAGATTTTATTTGTGCAATAAATGGATGACAAGGTGGTTTGCGAGTACATAATACAATAAATGGGTTTATAAATGCAACTTTTCTGCAGAGCACTGTAGAATAAAATACAATATCACTACGGCATTTAACACTGATCTCTGGTTCATTCATATTTCAAACAGTAATGTGCCCATTTTCTCATGTGGGAAGCCTCTTAGGTTTTTTAGTACATTTTTATAAATTAACCAGGCACAGATTTAATAATAATGTGCATTTGTATGGCTTTTTCCATCTCTGAGGATCTTGGATTGCTCTCAGCCTTAACGGTGTAATACAGAAATTACATGCCCAAGGATCTGTTTGCTCTCTGCCAAAATGCAGCAGGAGTTTGGATTGCTCAGGAATGTTAGGGATGCAAATGACATGGAGGGAAGGAGCTTTAACCCAGCACTCAGGGCAGGACAGCTTGGAGGGGAAGGTGCTTCGTGGGTGCCCAGAGCAAAGTCCTCTGAAGAAGAGGCCATGGAGATCTTTAGGAAACCTCCAGGAGAAAAGCAAGGTGGTTACTGAGAAACTAGGAGGCTGGGAAATGAAGAAAATGCTCCTTCACACATTTCCTGTAACTTTTGGGGTGCAGCATCCCCGGACACGGAGAAGCCAAGAGCAGGGAAGGCCTTGAGAGAGCAGGCTTTTCTGTCCAGATGTGCCTTTTTAAAAAGATCTCCAACAGCAGGCAGCTGGATCCATCAGAACAGCAATTGAATCCATCAGGACAGCAACTGGATCCATCAGGACAGCAACTGGATCCATCAGGACAGCAATGGATCCATCAGGACAGCAACTGGATCCATCAGGACAGGAAAACTCTGAGCAGAAGGACGAGGTTTCTCAATCAAAGTGTGTAAAGTGACCAAAATCTCTTTGATTTGTGACGTAGGATTTTCTCCTCTCACTCTTCCTGGCCAACTTAGGAAGGTGTTGAGCTTCTTTCCTCGGAGGCTTTAGTGCTCTTTGAAGAGTTCCCAGCCAAGTTCTTTGCTTCTGGGATCCCCAGGTGAGACGAGGCTTTTCCAACCCTCAGCCTTTCCCAGTTCCCATGTTTTGGTGTCTCTGACACTGGATATCTGCCATGGAGGTTGTTCTTTCACCATCCTGGAAAGAAAAAGTGTAAAGTTAAACTCATGCAGCTGGACAAAAGTATTTACAGGTAGCAAATTGCTGTCACTGTAAAAGGAAAACATGAGAAAATGGAAACGTGATATTTATGTTAATACAAAGTTTTAAAAATTTAATTTAAGAGACCAGCTGTTTCTGCTTCTCTTGTAAGAGCTTAATTGGTATATAATAGCATAGTTAATTAAATACAAATCAATAGTTTAAACCAGCTAATTGATATTTAATATGTATGGGAAAATATAACTTAGTTGTAATATCATTAACTCAATATTAAATAAGCAATGGAATTGCAATTATGCCTTTACAACGATTGTAAAGTTTATCGTTCTTTAATAAACTTGCAATTAGACAGGGTGAGCTGAAAAATTATTAAACAGGTATTATTGGGCTATTAAACATTTATTATCATTCCTGGTGGGATACAGCTACACAATAGTAGACATTATGACTATGTTAATAAACCCTTATTACTGCTCTGCAGCTTTAGCCTTTAGTGCCCCGGTGATCAGAGACCTCCTTCCCTTCCTGACAGAGCAATTGCCCTGGAATTGAGTGAGGAAATCCCAAACACTGGGAGAAACCAGGAAAAAGGAGGAGAATTCCATAGTTTGGGCCAGTGCTGAGAGATGCTTCTTCCAAAACAAACATTCACCCCAATTTCCCAGCCTGAAGATTTGCTTCCCGAAGACCCTGAGCTCTTGTTTCTTTAAATTGGCTTTTGCTTCGTTGTCACTGGCAACGTGTGGTTTTAACTTGGTTCTGATTTGTCTGATGAGTGGTTCTTGTGCTAGTTTGAAATTTTATTCATGAAGGTTCCTCTGAGTGAGTCAAAAACAGGGCCCTGCCGTGTGTTTTCCAACCAGGATGCTTGAGCTCCCACTTCTTCACAGTGCCTGGGATGTGGGAAAAACTTCAGGTGAAAGTAGTTTTGCCCCACTGAGAAAATTCAATTGCTATTGCAAGGCAATGGATGGGATTGTTTTGGGAGAGTGGGGGATACGTATGGGTTAAAATATTGTGTTTTCAGTAAAATATTGTGTTTTCAGTGGTGTCTCAGCAGCCCCTCTAAAGACGAGACATTTAAAATGCTGGGTACCTGCTTAAATATTTCAGCTTTAGGTAGCCACTAAAAGCCATGAAATGGTGAGACATCCTCAGGCAGCAGAGTAATCTTGAAGTATTTTACCTTTTAAAGGCGCTCTCAAGTATTTAAAGGTGCCTTTAGCTATAAAGATTTTTGCATGTTCTCACAAATTTATGGTATGAATTATTATAATGCAGTGCTTTTGTACAGCTCCTTTCATCATGGGATATCAAAGTGGTTTATAAGTGTTAATTATAGCACCCCTCGGGGAGGCAAGTGGGAAATAGGCACCCACACCAGTGTGTGTTGATCCAGACTCCAGATGGGTAATAACCCACATTTCAGCTGCATCCAGCCCGTGGGGCTCAGCCCTGAGCCTCCCTCCCTGCTCTGAGGGCTCAGCTGGGACTGGGACTCTTGGGTAGCTCAGTCACTGCCTTGGCCAGAGCCCCACGACCTCCTTTCGGGAGCATTTTGCTCCCTGCAATGGGAAGGTGAGAGCTGGACACGGGAGTGGTGGGACAGTCACCCCCCCCAGGGACACTGGAGCTGCTGCTGCCTCCATGGATGCTGTGCTCGGGATGCTCGGGGGCCCCCAGTGTTAGGAGGATGTGGAGCTGCTGGAGCAGGTCCAGAGGAGGCCATAGAGATGCTCCAAGGGCTGGAGCCCCTCTGCTCTGAAGCCAGGCTGGGAGAGGTGGGGGCGTTCACTTGGAGAGGAGAAGACTCTGGGGAGACCTGAGAGCCCCTTCCAGGGCCTAAAGGGGGTCCAGGAGAGCTGGAGAGGGACTGGGGACAAGGGATGAAGGGACAGGAAAAGGGGGAATGGCTTCCCACTGCCAGAGGCTGTCCCATCCCTGGAAGTGTCCAAGGCCAGGTTGGATGGGGCTTGGAGCAACCTGGTCTGGCAGAAGGTGTCCCTGCCCATGGCAGGGGGTTGGAACAAGATGAGCTTTAAGGTCCCTTCCAACCCAAACCGTTCCATGATTCTGTGCTCCTGATGGTGTTTGTGGCCCTGGGCCATGGAGGGCGTGGCAGCCCCTGCAGTGCCAGCTCTGTGTCAGGCACAGCACCCACAGCCAGGCCCACGAGTGCAGGGCTCAGTCAGTCAGAGGAATTCTGGCTTGCTCGACTCCTCTGTGGGCTGTGCTGCCCCGTGTGGCACTAATCTAATCGTGTTGTTTTAATTACACTTTGATACCTTGGTGCTGGTTGAAGGCTCAATAGTGATCGATGGGGTTTTGTTTTCCTATCAATGAGGACATAAAGGCTCTCACCTGCTTTGCTGGCTCGGCACAACAGCCCCGGGGGCTCTGGGCAGGTCACAGCTCCTGCCACATGCACAGGGATTGTCTGTGCCCACAGCAACCCTGCAACCCTGTATGGAAACCCCACCCCACAGCCAGCAAGGTCTGATGGATTCCAGTTATCAGACAGGATGAGGGAGGTGACCTGTGCTGGGTGTCCTTCAGCTAAACCAGGGCTGAGGGAGGTGACCTGTGCTGGGTGTCCTGCTAAACCAGGGCTGAGGGAGGTGACCTGTGCTGGGTGTCCTGCTAAACCAG
>NW_020884916.1:5528617-5533765 GCF_003945725.1 Corapipo altera | reverse complement strand
ACCAGGGCTGAGGGAGGTGACCTGTGCTGGGTGTCCTGCTAAACCAGCAGCTCTTTGCAGTCAGGAGTGTTGGGGGCATCCAACGCTCTGCAAGGGGACCCCTTTCTTAGTGTGTTTGTGGTTGTGGACTTTGTGCAGGTCACAGTAGATCTTGTCACCTCTGTCCTGCAGAGCAAGAGGGCTGCTTTCCACTCATTGCCCCTTCCTGTTGATTAGGATTCTGATTCAAGACACCACTGAGAGTTCTGATAATTGGTTCATCTGTCCTGACTTGTCTAATCTTTAGACATTTTTAGATCAGAGTTAGTCGCCGCCCTTTACGGCCAAAAGGTGAGTTACAAGCCCCTCAAAGTCACCCTGGTAGATGAAGTGAGTCACTTTGTGGACGTGCCTGTTTCTCCCCAGGGCAAGGTATATTTAGGGGAACAATTACATTCCAGCTTACTCTGAGCTAAGACTTACTTTGCTGAAATTACACATGATTTATGTTGGTTAGATGCTGCTGTCCTCCCTGCTGGCAGCCTTAGGACCAGGAGCTGTTGGTCTTTAGCCTCCTGCAAGGTGGGATCCTGTTTAATGTTAGAGAAAGCACTTTAACTAGTCCTGCGTGTACCCTGAGTGTCCTGGGGTCCAAAGAAATCTGGTTTTTTCTGATTTTGGCTCAAATTCTTCCTCATCCTGTGCTCAAGAGGAGGCTGTAACCACTCCACTGGGATGCCATGGCAGTGAGCACTGTTAGAGAGGGATGCTGTCTGTCTGGGTCTGTACCCATGTCACCCTGGGTGTCTCCCATGACACTGCACATCCCATCACGCTGCAGTGAGTGACACCCCTCTTCCTCTGGGCTCAGTCCCAACCTGCCATTCAACCCCAATTTTGCATCGTGGCACTAATGCCAAGGCTGCCAGGCAGCTCTTGCTCTGCTCTACAGCCACCTCTGTGCTCTCCACCCTCCTGCTTCGCTGCCTTCCCCTCGTGCGTGCGACACGACTTCCCGGCGCTCCTTCCCCGGCTCTGCACAGTCCGCAGCCACATTAAGTAAACATCAAAGGGGCTTTGATCAGCAGGGCTCTGCAGAGCACAGAAGCCCCCGAGGAGCTCTGCAGGTCCACAGGCAGCAGCGGGGACACGGTACCTTAATTTTCTGCACTGTGACACAGGAGAATTTGTTTGAAGAACGAGAGCTCTGAGCGGCGCGCGGGGAGAGCACGTGCGCAGCCGCTTCTGGAAAAACCCACGCTCACATCGCTCTCCCTCTCTGTTTGTTACCAAGAGTCAAAAAGCCCCATTAAGAAATCAAGGCATCAAAGGCATGTGGCTCTTCAGACTCTGGCACTCTGCTGCTCGTGGGGTCACTTGCTTGCTTCTAAAGAGCAAGATTCCTCAGGCCAGACTTATCTTCCCTCCCGAGGGCCATTTCCCGTTTTGCTTTGCTGCCCACTAAGGGAGAGAAGGATCAAAGAATCCATGTTGTCGCAACACGCTGCTGTGGAGGAAGATGCAGCTCATTCCCTCACTTGGAATACAGGAGTGATTGAGAAACAGGCATGGGAGGGGTTGGTGACCCTCCTGTCTCTCGACACACTGGCTTGGGAGCCCAGCAAAGCTCAGCCCAGTGAGGCTGACCAAAGAGTTCAGTTCCGTGCCCACCTCGCTGGTGCTTTACCTGAATGGTGTCTCCAGCAGGATTTGCTCCCCACAGCATTCCCGGGAGCTGCTCTTGTCCCCGGCAGGATTTGCTCCCTGCAGCATTCCCGGGAGCTGCTCTTGTCCCCAGCCTGGCCTAACACCACGCTCTCTTCTCTTGCAGAACTGGGGCTCCCAGGAAGAGGATGCTGCCTAGTCCTGGGGTTCATGTACAAGGAGAAGTACCGCAGGATGACTGAAGGTGAGCAGTTCCCTCACCTTCTCTTCCTCCTCCTCTTCAGCCATCTCATTGCCAGGGCTGTCCCTGCTAGGGATGATCCACGTTCTTGTTCACACTGAGGAGAAAATCCTGCTTTCCCTTTGATCTGTGGAGCATCTTAGCAGGCATGGATGAGGGAAGTCCCCTGTGTAAAGCTGCAAGAGAAGAGCAGGAGCTTAGTGGTTCCATACATCCAAAATCCACTGTCTTTTCCTTTGGAAAGGATTTGTCACATGGGAAGCTCTTTCAGCAATTGCTGCATCTACTCTTTTTGTTCTAGCTGGGTGGTAGTGCCTCACCACGACACTTCCAGAATCCCTCTTTCCAGTGGCTTTGCACCCCTCAGAGGCATCATTCCATTGCTCATCAGACTCCTGCTAAAATTTCCCTGTTTTATATTCTAGTCATTCCCCAAGTACTTTATGAGCATTGATTAATCCATAGAAATATCATAAATAATTATGAAGCGTAATAACTAAACAAAAACTATTTATGCTCGGAAGAAGTGGCATCCCTGCTTCTGGCAGCTTCTGTTCCTGGAGCAAACCCTGGCACAGCAGCTTCTGATTAATGCTGGGTGAGAGCAGGACCACAGATCCCAGAGCCTGGGAGACGGGAGGGTCTCCAGGATGTGTCAAGGAGCGTTTGGCTGCTGGGAGGCCACTCTGGGAACCACAAACTCGACCCAAGTGTGGATTTAACCCTTTTGGGGGGCTTAGAGTGGAAATAATGTAGACAAAGAGTGTGATTTCTTCCCCTACTGCACTTCCTTTTCTGGAAACATCCACGGTCAGGCTGGATGAGGCTCTGAGTAACCTGGTCTAGAGGAAGGTGTCCCTGAACATTGCAGGGGGATTGGACTAGATGAGCTTGAAAGATTCATTCCAACCCAAACCATTCCATGATTCCTTTTCCCTGTGGGATGGCGAATCACCAGCAGATAGCCATGGATGTGTCTGCTCTCACAGGAAGCCTTGTCTTCCTGAGAGTAAAAGGTGAGTTTGTTTCCATGGAGTAAAACTCTTGGAGAGGCAAGTTTATGGCTCAAATATCAGTTAGAAGATCAAAGGTTCCTTCACGCTCCCGGGAGCCCTGATACTGAGCTGATAACATGGGGAAAGTACTTCACAAGGCTTCACCTCCTGCTTGTTAATTACCACATGCTCTTTAAACATTGATTAGAGGATGTTTTTAACTGGAAGGAGCCGTCCCCTGGGAGGTGGGATGGCAGAGTCTCGTCCAAGCACTGTGAGAAGGTGCAGTTTCTCTCTCTCTCTCAACACCTTCCTGTCCCTCAAGCCCCTTGGAGAGGCTGCCCGTGGCTGTGCCCAGATAGGCACCCTGGGGATGCTCACAGGGTGTCCATGAGCTGGCAGGACACTCCTTGGAT
This sequence comes from Corapipo altera, assembly GCF_003945725.1. Taxonomy (NCBI): domain Eukaryota; kingdom Metazoa; phylum Chordata; class Aves; order Passeriformes; family Pipridae; genus Corapipo; species Corapipo altera. The sequence goes on along the minus strand of NW_020884916.1, from coordinate 5,530,469 downwards.
CCTGCCAATCCTTTGGGATCACTCTGGTTCCCCATTGCATTCAAAGCCTACAACGTGAGCCCCCCTTTCAGGCTGAGCGGGGCTTTGTGTGGGGAGAACAAAGGAACATAAAAGGCCAAAAGTAAAGCTTTTGTGTGGGAAAGGGAACAAAGTGTTCCTGCCTGACTGCAGCCAGTTTCTGGCCCCTGCAGGCTGCAGGGCCATTATGTTTAAAGGTACAATCTGCCAAAAAACAAAAGTCAGGGGGATTTCCATGGCTACAAAGACCACCCAGGACTTGTGTTTTCACTGGAAGCGGCTCTGGATGACAATTGCAGACCTGCAGCCTCCCGGGCTTTTGGTGGATTGCAGTGCAGACCCACACTCTGTGTGTGAACTGGGGTGGGGTCAGGTGTCTGGTCACCTACAGAGGTACCACGAAGGAATTAAGTGCCCAAGATGCCTGAGCTGGCCTCTTGGAACCAGTTCCCTTGTAAGGATGAGGACAGAGACCGATTCCCTTTTGTATTTTTGCCAAGGAAGAGCTTTTTCTCCCTTTTATTGCATGATGGTGCTAATGAACAGCCCTACTAATAATTGCAAGGGAGCTGAAGGGACTGAAAGCACAGCTAGGGAATGGGGCAGTGGGATAATTGTGAGGTGTGGGGTCTTCATGCTAGTGGAAATCGGTAATTACAGGGATCATTAGAACCTTACTGTCACTCAATGGAGACATCTACAAAATCACTTGTAGGCAGAGAAGCACAAGAGGACTTAGAGGCCTTGGAAGTGTGGAGGAAACACTTTGTGGTGGGAAATCACTTCTTAGGTTGGATATGAGGAAAAGGTTCTTCCCCCAAGAGGGTGGTTGGCACTGACCAGGCTCCCCAGGGCAGTGGGCACAGCACCAAGGCTGCCAGAGCTCCAGGAGGGTTTGGACAACACTCTCAGGGACAGGATGGGGTTGTTGGGGTGTCCTATGAAGAGCCAAGAGTTGGACTCAGTGATCCTGTGGGTCCCTTCCAGCTCAGGATATTTTACAGTTCTATGGAAGTGTTTCTCTTGGCTGTCCCCATGAAGAAGATCCAGGCTGGAACTCTTGCAGACCAGCCTGGCAACCTCTCCCAGTGGGGCAAAATAAATGTTGTGGGTTAGAGATGCTCTGTGGACATGCCCAGAGAGGGTCTTTGGTGACATTATGTTATTTGTTCTCCAGCTGGGAGGGGATGGGTGTCCATCAGCCCAGCTGAGAGCAGATGTGGCTCTTCCAGCTGAGCTGGACTCCAGGGCGAGGAGCCAAAATCAGTGTCCATGAACTTGCCTCTGTCCATTTTAGTTCCATCAGTCCTTCATGTCAGTGTATATCAGCGTCTGTGTAGTGAACAGACTGGTCTGGGTGTGGTGTTGGTGCCTCTCCCAGCTGTCAGGGAGCAGCAGCCTGGGCTGCTGCCACCTTTGCTGGTGATGGGCACAGCAAACCCAACCTGGGTCCTCTCCTTGCTCTGCTGCCCCACACTGGGTGTGACCACCTCCTGCTTTATTGCTTCTGTGAGACCCACACCAAGAAAAGTGCTGCATTTGGTGATGAAATTCGGGTGTATTTGGCTGGAGAGGAGGAAGGTGTTGCTCCAGCATGGCTGTTCTACACTCATCCTTTCACTGGGATTGATGATGGGCTCATCTGAGTGCTGGGCTCATGGTTTGGTGTGTGCTGGGCTCACACTTGGTGTGTGCTCTGCTCGTGGTTTGGTGTGTGCTGTTTTCATGGCTTGGTGTGTGCTGGGCTCACAGTTTGGTGTGTGCTGTGCTCATGGTTTGGTGTGTGGTGTTCTCACAGTTTGGTGTGTGCTGGGCTCACACTTGGTGTGTGCTG
>NW_020884916.1:5508340-5528607 GCF_003945725.1 Corapipo altera | reverse complement strand
GCTGTGCTCATGGTTTGGTGTGTGCTGGGCTCACATTTGGTGTGTGCCAGGCTCACATTTGGTGTGTGGTGGGAGCTGTTGGGTGAAATTAGGCTGGTGACAGTTGTAGACAGAGGGAGAGGCAGAGCTGTCTGCAATGACGGCCTTGCAATAAAGACACTTTGGAGTTAATCCTCCACCATCTGTCTTCATTCTGCTAATAACCCACTCAATCAGCTGCTGCCGACTGTTTGTTAACATTCAGAAACAGATACATAATCAGGAGCAGGGAGCTGTTTGCTGAGGAGGGGCTGCATTCCTCCCTGGGAACGGCTCTCCCGTGGCCCTGACGGTGGATCAGTGGAGCCATGGATGTGGGCTGGATGTCCCAAGGCATGTGCCACATGGAGGTGATGCTGGGTCTGGCAGTGATCCGAGTTATCCTGCTCTCCCCAGGGCTTGTGCTGCTCTGACTCAAGGTGATTTTGAAGTAGAAAGGTGTTATGTATGAGTTGGGTCACCTTAGTCCACCAAGAACTACCTGGAAAATTTGGGCTTATTTTTCTGTTTCCACTTCTTCCCATGCAGTTCCCTTCCCAAGGGCAGGCGAGGGGTGTGCTGGAATATCTCTCTCTGCTCTCCTGTCATTTGGTCCCTGCCTGTCCATAGCTGCAGGTCCCAGGCTGGGTTGCTCCTCTCTCCTCCGTGGTGTTCCAGGCAGGAATTCAGACGTCGATCTCACTCCTGTGATTTTTCTTCTTCTCTCCTGCCTTTGACTGCTTGCCAGATCTAACTCGAGTCATTAGCAAGCGTCACTGCAGCAATTATGGCACTTTTTGGCTGCCATTCATAAAGGTACTAAAGGGAATGATTTAAGTACTGAGAGATGTCAGCCCTCACCTTCCCCACCTGTTCCCACCAGCCTGGCTGCTGGAAGGTGCCTCCAACCATCTCCCTGCACTCAGGGCAGCTCCCTTCCTTCCTCTGACCTCCCTTTCCAGGCACTTGGCTGGCTCTTGGTGGGTGACACCCCTGTGGGATGGACACAGCTCGTGGAGGGGAAGGGGAGGTTTCATCCTCGTGCCCTAAGTTGGGTGGGGAAAGCAGGCATGGCTGGGAAAAGGGACAGAAGGACTTGGTCAGCATCTTCCTCCTGGACCAGCTCATGGTGTGTGCTCAGGGAAGGACAATCCCCCCTCTTCAGATGGATGCAAACACTGGCTGGTGTACCAGGAGAGAGAGCCTGGTGTGCCCGGAGAGCCTGGTGCCACAGTTCTCTCTGGCAGCAGCCCCGCTCCCCGTTCCTACTGTGGCTGGATCTGCAGTCAAGGTGTCTCCACTCACTGCACAAAGCACAGCAGGACAAGCAGCCAGTGCTGCAGAGCTGCAGCTCCACACAGCAACCAGGGCTCTGCCTTCGGTGGGAGAGGGTGAACTCGGCAGGTGGGATTTGCTGGGAAATGGCTGCAGGAATCTGCTCAGGAAGGGGCTGCCCCAATCCCAGGGGGACATTTTGCTTTAAAGGCCACGTGGGGCTGTTGGGCAGCGTGAGGGAAACCCTCAGTTTTGGGAGTGGACTTGAAAGATTTGCAGTCTGAGCTCAAATCTCGCCTTGACTCATCTGTTCTGAATGTTTGGGGTCTTATTTAAGGGTGCTGGGACTGATGCAAAGCTCTGCTGTCTCTTGTTCAGAGAATCATAGAAAGTTAAGGGCTGGAAGGGACTGAAAGATCACCTATTCCTAAGCCCCCGTGCCATGGGCAGGAACACCTCCTGCTAGACCAGCTTTCTCAAAACTTTATCCAACCTGGCCTTGAACACTGCCAGGGTTGGGCCATCCACAGCTCTCAGTTCCAGTATCTCATTACCCTCACAGTGTAGAATTCCTTCTTAATATCCAGCCTGAATTTCCCCTGTTTCAGTTTGTACCCATTCCCCCTTGTCCTGTCACTCCAGTTCCTGATGAACAATCCCTCTCTGGTTTCCTTGCAGCCCCTTCAGATCCTGGAAGGTGCTGTGAGGTCTCCACACAACATTCTCTCCTCCAGGCTGAACAGGTTCAGCCTATCTCTAGTCTGCAGAGGGGTTTGGGTTCTGCTAGACACAGGCAAGGAATTGTGTATGCATATGAAAGCTGGGTTTATGGCTTATAATTATCTCTTACCCATCCTTAGAATAATTATAGCTCCTCCATTATTAATAACTGGAATTCCAGTCCTTGTCATAGATCACAAAATGGAGAGGAAGCTCAACCCAGGGTTTGCATAATGCACCTTGGTCTAAATTGAGTAATTGGTAAAACGGTGAAAATCGTCCGTTTTTCCCCATTCCTTGGTGCTGGAATTAGTGAGATATTAGTGCAATTAGCCAGTGCTTCCATTTGAGGCTGCAATCATTTGGTTTGTAATTTAGAATAAATGTAAAAGCCCACTTGTGCTTCCAAAAGGATTATTTGTCCTGTTTAAAAGTATCTAATGGGGTGCCTGTCATCTAAGCAAGATACATTTGACCCATTTCAATTTGTTTCCCTTTTAATCTGCTATCTGTTTTCCTGGATCTTTTTTTAATAAAAACATAAAGAAGAAGTGGGCGAGAGAGACCAAAGAGGGAGAGAATAGAAGCCTTATAGATCTGGAGTTTATCATAAGCCAAAGTAACTCGAAATCAAGGCTGTTAAACTGCAGAAGGCAATAAAAAGAAAACACTATTTGGAGATCGTTTAAAGGGCCGAGTGGCTTGTCAATGAAAGGTTGCTCTATTCCACTGCTTCTTAATAGCTTCTCCCAGGCAATAGGCAGCTCCTGCAGGAGCCAAGGTCCTTCTGCAGCAGCTCTGCTGTGGGGGGAGCCCTGGGGTTGGAGCTGGGCAGCGGTGCCAAGGTGGGGGAAATCCAATACCAAGGAGGGCAGAGAGCAGAGGAGGAAAGGAGATGGATTGAACTGCCAAGCTGAGTTCAAGTTTTAAAGCATGTCCTAAAAATATTTACTTCAATATTTAATCCTGGGTGTCCTGGCACAGGCACAGAGGGTGAATGCACTGCTTCTGTGTCCAGTTCAGTCACAGAATGACAGAATGGGTTGGAAGGGACCTTAAAACTCATCCCATTCCACCCCCTGTCACGGGCAGGGACACCTTCCACTAGCTCAGGTTACTCCAAGCCCCATCCAACCTGGCCTTGGACACTTCCAGGGATGGGGCAGCCACAGTTTCTCTGGGCAACCTGTGCCACAGCTCATAACCATAAGAGGGAAAAATTCCTTCCCAATATCCCATCTCTCCCTGCCCTCTGGCAGTGGGAAGCCATTCCCTGTGTCCTGTCCCTCCATCCCTTGTCCCAAGTCCCTCTCCAGCTTTCCTGGACCCCCTTTAGGCCCTGGAAGGGGCTCTCAGGTCTCCCCAGAGCCTTCTCTTCTCCAGGTGAGCCCCCCCAGCTCTCCCAGCCTGGCTCCAGAGCAGAGGGGCTCCAGCCCTTGGAGCATCTCCGTGGCCTCCTCTGGACTTGCTCCCTCAGCTCCACATTCTTCTTATGTCCCACTCTGTGTCACCCATCCTACTGTGCCCTCCCACTTCTCCAGCACAGAACAGAGGGACTCTCTGCCTTTCCCTCCCAGAGCCTGAGCATCCTTTCTCCAGCAGGCTGTTCCCTGTTCTGTCAGGGCCTGTCTTACTGCCTGGAGAGAAACCAGCTGGAGCTCTGGGATGGAGTCCCTGCTGTTTTGGAGACAAATGGCCTGTTCAGAGAAGCTGGCTGTGCCTCTGCTCCAAATGTCTCTGCTTGACCCCCCCTTCTGCTTCCCACCATAGTTCAAACTGGGTTCAGTGAACCCTTCCTGACAGGAAAGGTGTGATTAGAGTATGGCACTGAGGTACAGTGGCGTATTTGTGCCACCCATTAGCAGCCCAGCAAGGCAGTCACTGCCTCAGAATTACTTGGATTTATGGGAACACTTAATCTGGATCTTGCAAGTGACTTTTACATCTGCAGCAACACAGGCTGAGTATGAATCTTCCTCAGCCTCAAGGATAAATTGGAGCCAGTCCCTCCTGTCCCTGTGAAAAGCGACCTTTCTGCTCATATTGATGCCAACAGCCTTGGTGCTGCTGGAGAAGCTCAAACTTCACTTGGTTCTCTGGCCTGACAGTGGAAAGAGTCTGCTTTTAGGGACCAGACCTGTGACGTGTCACTTGGTTTAACTCGAGCAGCCTCCCTGTGCACACAGTGGAGCTCAGCAGCCCATAAGCAGCTCCAACACCTTCTCCAGTATCCCAACATCTTCCCACAGCTTTGCCCTCTGGGGCTTTGCATCATTTCTGCACCCTGGGAGTGGGATTTGTGCTGAGCTGTGCTCCAAGCCCCAGGATCCCTGGCACAAACTCTCCTGGGACCCCCAGTGGGGGTGGGTCTGTTGTTAGCTGATGGTGGGAGCTTTGCATTGCTGACTCTGCTGTCACCCCAAGAGATGGGCCATCTCCATGGGGGCTCTGGGATAGGGAAGCTCTGCTCACCCCCAGCATTGTCACTCGTGTCTTCCTGCACAGACACCATCAATTGATCAGGAACACACCATCACCATTGATTAGGGGCACACCATCAATTGATCAGGGGCACACCATCACCATTGATCAGGGGCACACCATCACCATTGATCAGGGGCACACCATCACTATTGATCAGGGGCACACCATCACCATTGATTAGGGGCACACCATCACTATTGATCAGGGGCACACCATCACCATTGATCAGGGGCACACCATCACCATTGATCAGGGGCACACCATCACCATTGATCAGGGGCAGCATCTCTCTGAAAGCTGCATCAAGCCTTTTGTTCTTTACCTGTCAAAGGCCTTGGGAAGGAGCTGGCAGTGGATGGAGTTGTTAAGGATGTGTTGTTATCTCAGAGGTCTCGTTGGTATTTCCCTGATGTTTTGTGTGTCTGAGCTGAACGGGGCAGGGATGGAAGTGAAACGTGGGGAAGAACCACCCTCCAAGCTGCCTCTTTGTCTGGTGCCAAGGGGAGGCTTTGCCTGGGTTCAGTCAGCTGGAAAGTTGGGTAAGAGGCAGGACCTCACTGCTGAGAGCCGGGTCCTGGCTGATGCATCACCCACATTCCTGAGGATGCTGCCAAGGGAAGGATCCTGAGTGCTCTGCCCTTCGTTCTGCCCAACTTACTGTGCCCTCTGCCCCTTTGGAGGGGAGGAGCAGAGTTTCAGCTGTGATGTTCCAGTTGTCTGCAGCAGCTGTAGTGCAGCTGAACAACTCTCTGGCCATAAATCTGATCCAAAGCTGGGGAGTTTTACGGTAACGGTGTTGTTGTAGCAGTTAATGGTCTAAGGGTATAATTTTATCTATTGATTTGAGTAGCAGTCCCCTGTGCAAAGCTACTGCTGCGAGGTCTTAAATAAATGAATTCAATCCTTCCTCACTCTCAGAGTACTGGCACCAGGCACTCCAGGAGCTGCTTCTCTGGCTGTGCAGCCTGCAGGGGTGTGTGGGAGAACCTGGGAGTGTGTGGAATCTGTGCTCTGTCCCTTTGCAGGGAATGGGGGGCCCACTAAACACACTTCAGGAGTCTTAGGCTGTAAAGGGACTCTTCACAGGGGCGTGTAAGTGGTAGAACAAGGGCGAATAGCCTAAAGCTGAAGGAGGGCAGGGTTTGATGGAATATTGGGAAGGAATTCTTGGCTGTGAGGGTAGGGAGGCCCTGGCACAGTTTGCCCAGAGAAGCTGTGGCTGCCCCATCCCTGGAAGTGTCCAAGGCCAGGTTGGATGTTGGAGCAACCTGGGCTGGTGGAAGGTGTCCGTGTCCCTGCCCATGGCAGGGGATCTGGAAAATGATGAGTTTTAGGATCCCTTCCAACCCAAACCATTCTGGGATTCTATGATTTATATGCATGGATCAATATCTAGGGTGGGATGTAGATTATCTCAGCTACTTGAATTCCACTGCCTTTGCCATTCCCCTTTAGGTTCCTCACTGGCATTGGAATGGGATGTGCACCTAAGGAACACGGCAAAGCTGTTGGGAAAACTTGTCCTGTAAAAGGCACCTGGAAACAGGCAGAGACGAGCTTTTGTACTTCACCTTGCCACAGCTGCCTGGCCATCTTTTGGTGCTCCTGCCTCTGTGGGGTTTGGGCTGGTTTATTTTTAATCAGGAGGTGAAGGTACAGGAATGACAGGAGGTGTGAGGCTTCTCCCTGGGGATGGCAGCTCTGGTTTCTCATCTCCACGCTGCTCCAGGCTGAGTTTCCCTGGGAGTGTGTGTATCTGTTGATAGTTTTCCCCTCTCTGCAGAGCTGCTGCAGCCTGGGGGTCTGTTATTTAGTTTTCCTCCCACCGTGTCCTTGGGGACTCTGCCAGAGAAGCTGCTGGAAGCAGTGTTTGATTAGTGATACCAGTCACACTGCTGACAGAGAATCATGGAATTGTTTGGGTTGGAAAAGACCTCAAAGATCATTGAGTCCAGCCATTAACCCAGACTGCCAGACCACCACTAAAGGACGTGGTGTCCACCAGACCAGAGCCTGGACGTGCAGATCTGGCTCTGCCACTGAGTCAGGTGCTGCTGATGCTGTAAATCCCCCTGGCATGGACAAGATAACATGGCTGTGTGGAAGCTTCCAGCTCTCAAAGTGTCTGAAAGTCACTGCTTCCAAGAAAACAGTCCAGACTTTGATGAGGAAAGAGGCAGGAGTGTGACAGCACATCCCTACCCAAGGCTGGAGTAAAGATGATCTCCTGTGCCGTTTTGGGGGGCAGCCCTGGGGCACAGGCACTGCCCTGCAGTGCTGCTTCCTACCCAGGGTGCAAGGGGACACCGGGTCTGCTCCTGCCTGGTCTGGATCTCCAGCCTCCCTCTCCTGGAGGCAGACACAAGCTTCCTGCAGGCAGAGATGGTTTGGAGCGCTTCCCAGCCTGGAGCAATGAAGCAGTACAGAGTTCCTGTCACTTAGAATATCAATTAAAACCTCTGCAGCCTTGTCAGTGCCACCCTGAGACACGTGCTGGGGATGGACAAACAGCCAGGCTGGCCATGGAATGGCTCTTGAGCCAGCAGCAGTAAAACTGCAGTGCAGCTGTGAGCAGAAAGCTGCTGTGGCTGGAGCACTTCCAGCCCAGTCCAGGCTGTGGGGTGGGAGCTGAGACTGGTGTGATGATGAAACCCTGTGGTGTCACAGGCTCAGGGGACTCTGTGCCTTTGGTGTGCTGGGAAAAGGCTTAAATAACTCATTTTGAAGCTCCATCCCCCCCGGGTTTCCCTGTGTGTCACATAACACTCTCTCTGCAGCCCCAGCCCGTGAGATGAAGCTCCTCTCTGATGGGAGCAGGGCGAGGCAGCTCCAGTTCACTGCTGTGATGACAAAATGGGATGAAATTGTGTGTTTCAGGCCAGCAAAATGATCCTGTTCCCATTCCTCAATGAAGTGGGATTTGACACTGCAAAACACCCAGAAACTGTGTTTGAGCTGACTTGTTTTTAAACCTTTCTAAAAATCCTTCCTTATCATAAGGAAATAGGGAACTATTGTTGGGAAATATCTATCTGAATGCTGCAGGTCCTGCTTTTCTTTTTTTTCTGCCCGAGTTATTTGCTGCATCTGGCCAAACCTGCCATCTGTGTTCACTCAGGGTGATTGAAGACCATCAGCAGCCTTCAGGTTGAGGCTGATGAAGATGGAAGGAACAGGCACGGTCAAAAACCTACAGGATTAGGTAGGAATCATGTGTGAGGGGGAGTGTGAGGTGAATTCCCTGGCCCAGGCAGACAGTGTAATGATTATTTAGCACCCGAGGCTGTTACCACAAACCTTCAGAAAGCAAAGAACTTCAGCCACAAACCTTATCAGTTCCCTCCAGTGCAGCACCAACCTCAGGCCGGTATCTCCCTGTCCTTTTACACCCAGTATTTGCTCCCATGGGTGTTTACTCCCCTCTAAATGTATTAACAGAGCTAATCTTAAAGCACATCCAGAGATACAACTTGAGATGGATTTTTTTTTTTCCCTTTAACAGAGATGAAGCTTTTATATAGACGGGGAAAAGAGAAGGGAAGTGAAATGTTCAGTGACTAATGATCCTCATCAATATTCATGAGAGTCGGTATGCATTCCGAGATTTAAAATAAAGGAAGAAAGAGAGAAAGGCATTGACTGCTTTAGAAAGCTAAATGAAATATTTAGGTTGACCTGGAGATAAGTATGCTGGGTCTTGTTGCCATCAGCTCAGACCAGTGTTCAATCCTGGAGCTTTCAAAGGGGGAGGGAGGGGCCGATGGATTTTTCTGGAGATGGCACTGCAGGGAAGGGCTGGGGTGGGCTCACAAGGCAGTAGAAGCCTTCAGCTGAGGGTCATGCTGGGCTTGCTGCTGCAAAAATGGGGGAGGGAAGCGATCCCTGCCCCAGAACCTGCACCCCGAGGCAGCCAGAGCAGGGGTGTGGAATCACAGCGAGGGGGGTTGTCCACAGCCAAGGAGCAGCCAGGCTGGGATCACACATGGGCTGTCCCATGGGAGTTCTAGGTGATACCATCCTCCAAGAGCTGCTGTCCTCACCATTCCCTGCAGCAAAGCTGGTCTGTTTGGGAAGGAAATGTCCCCAGGTGGCAGCTTGGAGGGCACAGTGGGCACTGATGGATGTAAGGGTGCCACAGGACCAAGATGCCTGGTGAGAACCTCCCTTCCTCCAGCTACAAACATCTGTGGATAGTGGGGGAGCTGATTTGCTGTTGTGGGAGGTATCTGTCTATTTATTGTGCTGTTCCCACCTGTTTTCCTTCTTTCTCTCCCATCCTACCTCTGTTTCTCTCCCTGCCACCAGAAAATCACTCCAGCTGTACCTAACTTGAAGGTGAAATTTTAAACACCTCCAAATACTTTCAAATAGATGAGTGAACCTTGATCCTTTCCATTTCATTCTTTTGTTAGCTGGGTGGGAGGAGAAGGAAAAGCTCTGCAGAGAAAATACCTGAAGTGTGTTTGTGTCAGGACATGGCTCTGGATGTGCAGCAGTGACAGTGGAGGATGGAGAGAATATCAGGATCTTAATAACCAGATTTAAGAGCAGAAGGAGCACACCAGGCCTGGAAGAAAGGCTTGCCCCACCTCCTGCATGCGTCCTCTTCTAAATCTTCTTCCTTTCTCCTGCAAGTTGTCCTTGTCTCCCTCCCCTTCGGAGGCTGCTCCTTTTCATTTCCAAGCTATCCCTTCCCTCCTCCAAGTGACAGCTGTCCCACCCCTGCCAGGGTCCTTTGCTCTTGAGACCATCTCTGATCTGTGCCCTGATAGAAGGGCCCAGTATTGACTTTGGCTGCGGCTTCATTAAGAGGCACCTCATTTGTCAACTTGTTTGTTCCTTGGTGCTTGGGAGACTGGGCCCGCGCCCCCTCCGAGCCACGGCAGCATTCCAGAATTAACTCCCTCCTCAAGGGTTGCCAGCAAGGTCGTTGCAGGTGGCCCTGCACAGCTCTCTCCTCCTCATTAATCGATGTCACCGAGGTTTTAAGCGAGGTTGGATCCCTCGGTGCAGGGGTGGGAGACCTGCCCGGGCTCCTGGTGCTGTGAGAGGCTGGGGGCAGGGGTGGGAGTTAATCCCTGGGGCTCCCGGATGGAAAGGCACAGAGGTCCTGTCTGCTCACAGGGAGCTTGGAGATGAGGTCTTGGATGAGCTCTCGTGGTGAGATCCCTGCAGGTTCTCTGGGATTGTGAGTAATGAAGAAGAATTTCTCTTGTCAGTTGTCATCAGGCAACACATCTGCCACTGATGGCTCCTGGTTCTAGTCCAGCTGGTCAGAGGAGGTTAACTGAATAAGTTTCCCAGGCTTCCTTGCATTCCTGGTGTTTGGTGAATAATGCACTGACAGGGGTTTGCTTTGAGTGTTTGACCTCTCCAGGAATCACCTCCCTGTGCCACACATCCCCAGGGCTGGACCTTGGCTGGTGGCAGGGCACAGCCACGGCCCAGGCTCCATCTGCTGCTCCTCTGAGTATTTTGGGGGAAACAATCTTTCCCTACAATTACATGAAGTTACTGAAACCCTAGACATTATGGTTCTTGGGGTTGTTCAGGGATTTGGAAAGGGTTCACACAAGAGCCTTGGGAAGCAGAGAGGTTCCTGGTAATGCAGGAGGATCTATCAAAGAATGATAGAATGGTTTGCTTTGGAAGGGACCTTAAAGCTCATTATGTTCCAACCTCTTGCTGTGGACAGGGACATCTTCCACTATCCCAGGTTGCTCCAACATCCAACCTGGCCTTGGACACTTCCAGGGATCCAGGGGCAGCCACAGCTTCTCTGGGCAACCTGTGCCAGGGCCTCACTGCCCTCAAAGGGAACAATTTCTCCCCAATATCCCATCTAACCAACCCTGCCCTCTGGCAGTGGGAAACCATTCCCTGTGTCCTGTCCCTCCATCCCTTGTCCCCAGTCCCTCTCCAGCTCTCCTGGAGCCCCTTTAGGCCCTGGAAGGGGCTCTCAGGTCTCCCTGGAGCCTTCTCTTCTCCAGGTGAAGAGGGGACAGCAAAAAGCCAAACTTCTCTGGGGTCCAATTTCCTGCAGACCTTAAAGTCCCACTGTCCTTGTGGGGAAGGGGCCAGTGGTGCTGTTTCTGTACTCCTAGGAGATGTAGCAGCTTCAGCAGGAGCTGTGGGAGCATCAGCCCAACCAGCAGTGCCCATGGGAAGGGAAGCAGCCCAAAAACCAAAGGTGCCAGAGCTGGGTTGTGCCACGGGGTTAAAGCTCTTTTGGTGCTGGGTACTTCCACACTCCTGACAGCAAGGAGGGAGCTGAGGGAAAGATGTTCCTGGCTGTTGCCACGGGCATTTAGCTTCAGCAGGTCCCGAGGTAATAAGGCAGCAAGAATTGTGCAGCTCCACAGGGCTGGGATGTGAGTGGCACTGGAGCCTGGGGAGCACGGAGCAAAGCCAGGGAGAATACTGACTGTGGAGACAGGAATGGCCCAGGGATTAGAGAGCAGGTTGTAAGAGGAGAGACTGGAGGAGGTGAATTTATATAGTCTGGAGGAGGCTCAAGGGGAGACACGACCGGAGTCTATAAATACACACAGCAATAGAAACCAAGGGAGGAAATTATTCAGGAGGAGGGAGGACGAGGAGCAGTGCCTGAAGCAAAGCAAGGAAAGTTTATTCTGGGTCTTGCACGGAAGGAGAACAGCACCTGAGTGGGATGGGGTACCACCACTGCCAACCATGCTGCTCCCCCCGTGCTGCCATCCCGCTGAGGCCTCACCGAGCCGGTTCTCTCCCTCCCATCCCAGCCCTGCCGTGTTTCCCAGCAGCCTCCACCTCCTTTCTTCCCTGGCAGCCGTTTCACACGGGCGTCTGGCGCCCGGCGGCCCCGGCATGCCTTCGAAGGTTTAATAAAACAGATTGAGATGCACTTGGGCTTGTGGCTTGACAACTGGTTCCCCTTGGACAGGAACATTTGCCTTCTCTGGGTGACAATGCTTTGAGCCCGTCGCCTCAGGCACTGCAGCTCATTGCTAGTCATCTCTCCAATGAATAATACACAGGCCTGAATATCTGCCTGCATACATCTTCCTTTGCTGTAGGATAATTTAATGTTATCTTTGGGCCTCCTGCTCCTGAGATGAAGAGATTACTTCGAACCTGCAGCTTGCAACCACAGCCATTGGTTTCAAACGTCATTAAGTTTCATTATAACAAATAAACACTGCAATGACATTTATAAGTTACCAGAGAGCACAGAAACACAAATATGAAGCAGATAAACTGCATTTGATCCAAATAATTACTGCAGGCAATATCGAGCTTAGGCTGAGCTGGCAGGCGGGTGCTGGGTAATTTATAGGAGTCCGTAAGGCTCTGTGTTGCACATTGCTGCTTAAAAATTATGATGATGGTTATGTGTCTCTCTCTAAACCCTTAAACAGGTTATGTTCCTGCCTCCTTGAAGGCAGGGAGCTTTTCCTCAAGTCAGAAATGGAGGTGGCACAGGCTCAATGTGTGGCTGTTACTAGTTTGGGGACTTTCCTACCCCTATTCCTCAGGATTTCTCAGCCTGAGAAGGGACCTGCTTTGAGGTGTGCTCTGCTTCAAGCTGCAAAAGAGCTTTATTTATTTGTTTGTTTATTTACTGATTTTTCCCTGGGGGTTTCTATCCCCACTGTGGATAAGTTTTCAAGAGAGGGAAATCCGTGGGGAGAGATTTCCACTGCGAGGAGGTATAATACAGTAGTTATAGAGTCATAGAATGATAGAATATCCTGAGTTAGAAGGGACTTACAGGGATCATCAAGGGGCATGCACCAGCAAACCTCTCCCAGCAAACCAGAGGAAAAAGCATTTCCCCAAAAAATTTGAATGAAAAGGGGGTTTGTTGCTGTGCTGGTCCTGTAAACTCTCAGGAAGCTTTGCCTCTGCTCTGGGCTGAGACACATCATCTCCTAACGACCCCAGTGGAGCTTGTCAGGCATGGAAAGGTTCCCACGTCCTGCAGGCTCAGCCCAGGAGGGGGGTGGGACACAGCTGAGTTTATTGACGAGCATCTCTCATTACCTGCTAATTAACTCAGCAGGCTGGAGTGTGCTAATCTTCTCCTGGACCTGGGTTTTGCACAAGGCAGCCGTTGGCTCTGCAGTGGGGACCATTGAGGAGGAGCTGGTGACAAAACAAACAGCAAAGTCTGAGTTAAATACATGGGACTCCCTTCTCCCCCAGCAGGGAAGGGGAGAAGCCACAGGGTCTGTTGGCAGTGACAAGGCACAACCCCTTCCCTGGGCCTTCTCCCAGGGCTGCACGGGGCTGATAAAGCAGTCTTAGGGCAACAAATATTGACTAAATTCACGTTTTCTCTCGGTTTTCATGGTTCTTGGCTTTCCGGGGTAAAACCCAGCCAAAAAGCAGGAGCCAGCTGTTGTAGGCCATGGTGCAGGTCACTGGCCTCCTCCACGGTGGATAAATGCACTTCCCAGGCATTTCCCTGGTTCTGTGGATACTGGAGCAGCCAAGGTTTGAAGAGAGAGCAGCTTTTATTAGGCTTCCATGTATGGATAGAGAAGTATATGAGTTTTTAAACACCTTCTGGGGGTAACAAGGATGGGCACGTGTGTGAAATGCTCCCTGCTCAGATGTGATCTGCTCTCTGTCTGTTCATCTCAGCATCTCCAACTCCTCCTGCATCTCCCCTGCCACTTTTTGTGTGTATTGCAGATACTTCACTTCAGGCTGTTTTTCAGAATAATTTGGCTTAACTCTAAATATGAATCTTGCATGCATTAAAAAAAAAAAAAGGCACATATTTACGATCATTTCCGCTTGTAAAAATCCGAACAGACAATAATCACAGCAGAAACCTGCTAATTCTCACTCCATCTTCAGAGCTGATAATTCACGCAGCACAACCCGAAGCCATCTCACCCTGCTCGGGTGAGCAGTGAGTCCACAACCTCCTCTGTCATATCCTGGAGCTGATCTGGGCAGGAGCTCCCCCAGAAGCCACTTAGTTGATGTTTCAGGCAAACAGAGGCTCCTCAGCCTTTCAGGGCAATAGTGAGATTTATTCTTGCCCTTTTCTACCCCATCCACATGGTTTGGTGCCACCAGGGTGTCGGGGAAGGTCTCTGTTGGGGGAATCTTGGGTGGTGGCACTTCTAACACCAGCAGAGTAGGAAATGTCCCGCAGAGAGATTTCTTTAACCACTCCTTGGATGAATTCTCAGATTTGTGTGATCTCTCATCAACCTGTAACAAGGCTACTTAAACTCAAAATTACTTTGAGAACAAGCAGAATCTTCTGGTCATTTTAATATTACAGAATCCCCAAATGGTTTGGGTCGGAGGGGACCTTAAAACTCAGCTCGTTCCAACCTCCTGCCATGGGTAGGGAGTGTTATATTAAACATCTGCATTTTCTGCTCTGAACTGCCTCTCCACTCTGATTTCCCTCCGTGCCTCAACGCCTGCGATAACAGATTTCGGAAAACAAGGATGGAAGTGAAACATGGTGCGACCCAAGGCAAGATCTTTGCTCTAATTTTCCACCCCGTGGACTGCACAACTTGCAGTTGCCTCTCTTCCCGGGAGCAGAGCCAGACTTTGAAATCTCCAAATCATTTGTGAAATGGATTATTCATCCTTCTCGTTTTCCTACGGACGAGTGTCCTCTGTGCCCTCTAATTCAAAGATGAGCTGAGATTTAAAGGACACTATTTCAAAGGAGCAGCCCTGATCTGGGAACAAAGAGTGGGCTAAAGGGGTGCACTCGGATTGAATATAATCCAGGGTGGGGGGATCACCTGAGAGATTTCAGACGGTCACAGTCCTTCAGGATTTTATCTGGGAGACTCTGTGTGGACAGGCTGCTGCCCACTAGTTTGCACATCAGCTGTTATTTTTGGAAGGGAAAGTTCCTTTTTCTTCTCTGTGGATTCGAGTGGGAGGTTTTATGTCCCAGGAGTGTCTGTGCAAGGCTCCTGCAGCTGAGGACCCGCTGACCCCTTTCCCAGTGCCGTTTGGCAGCTACAAATGGTTCTCATCTGAAAAGCAGCTGGAGTTGCCATGGAGAGAGATGGCTTGGCTGGAATTACTGGAGTGTCCCCTTGTCTGCTCTTCCTCCCTGGGCCCATGGGCCTGGCCATGGTGAAGCTCCACTCCACCTTGACTGGAGAGCAAGTGGGAATTTATTATTCTGCGCCGGGTTCCTCGGGAGCACCAATAACAAAATATTTCTTGGAGTCATTAGCTATTTCCAGTGGGATCCAGGCCCCCAGGTGGATCAATAGGAGGAAATCTATTCCCCTCTGCTCAGAGAGCGAAGCATCTCCCATCTCCACAACTGGTTAGTGCCATGCCAGGGTTTCCAGTCCTCGGGAACAGCCTGTGGTGCTGTTTGCAGCAACAACAGGCATCGCCCCTGTGCCCTGGGCAGCCCTAGCAGGAGGCTGAGAGCTCACAGCTCACCCTGGGGAGGGAACCAGGGCAGCCCAGGCATTGGGACAAGGCTGTGGTCCCTACCCAGGGTGCAGGGAAGTGCTCACTCCTCTTCCCTCTGCTCACACTTCTCCCCTTTGCCAAAAGCACACAACCAGCTCTGCCTCTTGCTGACCCTCCCATTCTGCTGCCACCCTCTGCAACCCCTCACCTGCTCCTCCAACCCCCTGTGCTTCTCTCCAGGGGTAAAACACCGCCTGATCCACTTTGCTGCCTCCATCTCCAACCCTCCAAAAGTCTTGTGTGCCCCAAAGCACGTTCCACCTCCATCAGCTTGTCTGATAGGAGACAGTGCTGTTCTCCCTGAGCTTGGCGTTATCTGGGCAGCAGGTACCCATGAGCTGGGAAAGCAGAGCAGCCCAGAGCCATCCATGGAGCCCAGAGCCATCCATGGAGCCCAGAGCCATCCATGGAGCCCAGAGCCATCCATGGAACCATCCATGGAGCCCAGAGCCATCCATGGAGCCCAGAGCCATCCATGGAGCCCAGAGCCATCCATGGAACCATCCATGGAGCCCAGAGCCATCCATGAAGCCATCCATGGAGCCAGGAGCTGTCCACAGAGGCCAGAGCAATCCACAGAGCCTGAATATTCAGCATGATCCAGCCCATAAGGTCACTTGAACGCTGCTTTTTGGGGACAGCCTATCCTTAGTGCCTGGATGCATTACATTGGTTTTGTTCCCATCAGTGCAGCTCCCAGGAACAGGCATTTAATCTCCCAAGAGGCAATTTTCCAAGCTGGTGCCGGGAAGAGGTTGCTAATAAATATCCCGTGGTAAGGATACTCTTACACCTTTCCCAACTGGCAGCTAATACCAGAGCAGCAGATGACATTTAAGCCCTTTCTGCATGGCTGATCAAACTCCTCACAGCGACTTTGAAAGCAGTGCTGGGATTTCGTGTGGGTATCAAAGCCAGCAGAACACTCGATAGTTCAGATCTCTTGCCTGTGTGACTAATAGACAAAAAGACCCCTGAAAGGTTTAATATCTTATTCAAAATTTCCCTGTTTCCCGTTTGAAGCTGCTCAGTGGACACAGTGTGATGCTGATGGTTCCTCTCAAAGCAGCGATGGAAAATCTCCGCTGTCACCGCAGGATGAGCTCAGGGGCACACGGGGCTGGCTCGGGGCTGGTCATGGCTGGGAGGCAACGGGTCACCCAGAGGGCAAGCTGGAGAGCAGAGCACTGTCTTTGCACCTTAAACTCCACCTCTGGCTGTTGGCATTGGAATCACAGAGTCACCTTTGAGATCATGGAGTCCAAGCATTAACCCAGCTCCACCACCGTGTTCACCCCTAAACCAGGTCCTCCAGCGCCACATCCACGTGTTTGCTGAACACTTCCAGGGATGGTGGCTCCACCACTGCTCTGGGTAGCCTGTGCTTGACCACCCTTTCTGTGAAGAAATATTCCCTAATATCCAACCTAAACCTCTCCTGGCACAACTGGAGGCCATTTCCTCTCATTCCTTGTTCCCTGGGAGCAGAGGCTGAACCCCCCCCCCCTCAGCTCCACCCTCCTGTCAGGGAGTTGTAGAGAATTACCAGGTCTCCCCAAGCCTCCTTTTCTCCAGGCTGAGCCCTCCAGCTCCCTCAGCTGCTCCTCATCAGACTTGTGCTCCAGCCCCTTCCCCAGCTCTGCCACCCTTCTTCTCATTGCTTTTCCTGGGGTGATCCCTGTCCCCGGGATCCCTTTGGCTCTGCTTTCACCTCAGTGCAGCCCATGTTTTCCCCTCCAGGCTGTGTGGAGGGCTGGAGTTGGTGAGCACTGCCCGGCTGTGTGAGGTGGATGTTCCCAGGGGAACGTCCCATCTCCCTCGATGTTTGTGGGTGAGCAAGGCCCGAGCTCAGCTCCCTGCCTTGCCCTGGGATAGGGACACATCCACTGCCGGGCAGTGGGAGGCTTGTGCTCACTGTTCCATACACCTGAGTCATCCCTTGACTGAAGGGGCCGTGCTTTTGTTTCTTTTCAAGCTGAATAATTCAGCAGCATCCAGTGCACCAGAGCCACGTGAGCCGGACTTACGTAGTCACACTAAAAAAGGCCAAACTGACATTTTTGTTCAAACAGATTTTTTTTATTATTTTTTTTTTTTCCCCTCCCCAAGGACACAAAATAAAATAATGGAAGGCTTATGCAAGGGCTGAACTCAAGCTGCCTTTCTTATTTCTGCCACGAAGATAAAAGGAAGTGCATGACATGGCTCTGGCCATCACCTACAAGGGACTCTCCCGTGGGGATGCTGCTCCACGTTTCCCTGCTGGGATTCATCTGCTCCTGCCTTGGCAGCCACGGGTCTTTTGCTTCTCTGATGATGCAAGAAAAGCTTGCCTGGGGAAATCCTTGTCCCTGGGGACACCTTTCCTTCCTGCTCCAGGGTCTCTGTGTTCAGCCAGTCCCTGGGCACACCCTCAGTGTGGGTCTGGCCGTCCTGTCACCCCGGGGAGGTCACTGGGGAGCAGGAGGGCGGGTGCTGAGCAGCTCTGGCGCCTGCCCGGCTCTTCCCTGTGCTTCCCCATGACTGACAATTCCAGAGAGCTTTGTAAATAATGTAATGCTTTTGTCTGCTTGCTTTTCCCAGCCGTCTAAAAATCAATGTGGGTGCGTGTTCTCTGGCACGAGGGGCTCAGTGTCCTTGGCTCTGAGGAGAGGCCCCAAAGGAGTGGTGAGAACCGGCCCCTCTGTCACGGGGCTGACAGCAGGAGCTGCAGGGTGGTGCAGAGCCAAGCTCTTGTCTGCTGGGAAAGGATGGGCATGGAGCCACCCCTTCCCACTGCTCTCCACAGTCAAGAGGTGGCTCCATCTCCAGGCATCCTGCTATGAGGAACCGTGGCTGAAATGCTGTTCCCCTGGGAGCACCCACCTCACACAGCCGGGCAGTGCTCACCAACTCCACCCCCCACACAGCTTGGAGGGGAAAACATGGGCTGCACTGAGGTGAAAGCAGAGCCAAAGGGATCCTGGGGACAGGGATCACCCCAGGAAAATCAATGAGAAGGGTGACAGAGCTGGGGGAGGGGCTGGAGCACAATTGACATGATGGGATGCTGGATGGTGGGATCTGCTTGGTCTGAAGAGGGACCCTCCCGGGATGCTGTGTAGGATTAGGGTATCACACAGCAGCCCCTTGATGATCCTCCTACCATGTGTTCCAAGTGAAGGGAAGGATGAGCTCTTCCCATGGAGAGACAAGGAGAATGTCCCACCACTCTTAATCACCGGGCCTTTCATCTCTGAACAGCAATATTTTGACAAGGAGCTTCATAGTCCTCCTTCACCACTTCTCCTCTTAACAAAAGGACTAATTCTTTTCAGAACACAATGGAAATTCAAAGCTCCACTTACATAAAAGCAGGCACAGTGTCTCCATTTCTAATGAGTCATTGTTCCCTCAGTGAGTCCCTCCCTCCTTCCTACAGCACTCACTCCTCTGGGGTAATGAAAATTTAACTCTCTGCTGCTCCCGGTTGCTTCTTCTCTTCTTGCAGCGAGTTGTCTGCACTCAGGCTGGTTTGGGCACAGAGGATGCAGCTGAAATAATTCAGGCAGGAACTCATGCAAACAGATTTCAGTCTTCAGAGAGCTCAAAAAGCCAGTCACCAGCTTGGGCTTCAGCGATGGAAGGAGCTTCAAGGTCCTGCTGCAGCACAGACCTTGGCAGTGCCACTGTGTAGGGGCCTCCCTCCATTTCCTGGGGTGTAAAATGGGATTGTAGGACCTTCTCACCATCCTTGGGTGTGGGGACTTCTCTGAAAAGGAATGTCATGGCACTGGCCACGTTATATCCCTTGGAAGGCACACACATAGCAGAGACTCAGCCTTTGTTTGAAAGAACAAGGCAACATTAGAGAGAAAGGCTGAAAAACAGGAACCACAGGTGCAAAACCAATTAAGGAAATATAAAGAGTTCTAAACTAGTTCTATCTTTTTTCCTCTTTTTTTTTTTTTCCCCTTTAGCTCTTATGAAATGCTTGTGACTTCACAAGGATCCTGCCTGGGATTTTTGAACACGGGGTTAGTGTTCTTGCCTGCTCACTGTTCACTGTGGAGCCTTTATCCTTGCATTTTGTTCCTGCTGTTTAAGGTTTCAATGGCCAGAAGTGCCCCCTGCTTTTGTTTTAGAGGCTTCCTGCAGGAAGGCAGAAGGCAGAAGCTCACAGGGCCAGCAAGGGGGTCACCCTGGCACCTGGCAGTGTAAATAGATCCTCGGGGGGCAAAGCAAAGCCAGTAACCAGGAGAAGATGAGGAGGCTCAGAGATCAAGAGCCTCTCGTGCCTCCTCTGACACCAAACCCTCATCTACAATAGCAGGTGACCTGTGGTGACAACCTGCTTTCAGCAGCAGGGCAGCTCCAGAGTGCACACAGGACTCTGGTGTCACACTGGAATGTGGCCAAGAGGCCTGGTTAGCATCTCATTTACATATCCATTTGCTTTTAAAACAAAACAAAAAAAAATCAACAATGAGTTCAGGGCCCTAATATTTGCTTCAGCCCAGCGGGTCTCAGTGCTGGGTGAGCAGCAGGGGCTCACACAGAGGCTCCAGGGGCAGAGCTGGTGCCCAGCAGCTCCCAGCCGTGTTCCTGGGAAGCCTGGCATGGGCTGGCTTATTCCTTTGAAAATATTCCACACTTGAGGAAGAATAGGGAGTGGAAGTAAAATGGGACCACACTTGGTATTTGGATGGACTTGTCCATGTTGTTGCATCTCCCCACTGCTTGACATTGCTGCTGCAGGTCAGGGGAGCACTTCCCAGATCCAGACCCGGGGAGCACTTCCCAGATCCAGATCTGGGGTTCCTTTGTGCAGCAGGAGGTGAGGAGGAGATGGGAGATGGCTGATGGCTGGTGTGGGGGCCTTGATTGGACTCTTGGGTGGGCTCATGTGGTCAGCTGTGTGCAGGTTGGGGCTCCTCAGCACAGGAAGGACCTGGAGCTGCTGGAGTGACTCCAGAGGAGGCCACAGAGATGCTCCAAGGGCTGGAGCCCCTCTGCACTGGAGCCAGGCTGGGAGAGCTGGGGATGTTCAGCTGGAGAAGAGGAGGTTCTTAGACACTGTAAGATCCCCTTAGAGCCCCTTCCAGGGCCTAAAGGGTCTCCAGGAGAGCTGGAGAGGGACTGGAGACAAGGGATGGAGAGACAGGACACAGGGAATGGCTTCCCACTGCCAGAGGGCAGGGTTAGATGGGATATTAGGAAGGAATTGTTGGCTGTGAGGGTGGTGAGGCCCTGGCACAGGTTGCCCAGAGAAGCTGTGGCTGCCCCATCCCTGGAAGTGTCCAAGGCCAGCTTGGATGGGGCTTGGAGCAACC
>NW_020884916.1:5414319-5508240 GCF_003945725.1 Corapipo altera | reverse complement strand
GGAATGGCTTCCCACTGACAGAGAGCAGGGTTAGATGGGATATTGGGAAGGAATTTTTGGCTGTGAGGGTGGGGAGGCCCTGGCACAGGTTGCCCAGAGAAACTGTGGCTGCCCCATCCCTGGAAGTGTCCCAGGCCAGGTTGGACGGGGCTTGGAGCAACCTGGGCTAGTGGAAGGTGTCCCTGCCCGTGGTAGGAGGGGGACTGGATGAGCTTTAAGCTCCTTTCCAATCCACACCATTCTGGGATTCTGTGATGAACTCCAATCTCTGCAGGGATTTGGATTAACCAGAACAGGATTTTTTTTGCTGAAACTCCATTTTCTGGAAAGGGAGAGAACAGGAAACTTCTGCTTGCCCAACAGGTTGGAATCAAACCACCTGCTTTGAAACCAAAGAACCATTTTGTAATAACCTTCTAAACATTCATGGGAAAAATACCCAACTGACGTTTTTCAGCCCATTTTCTTGTAGCTGAAACCACTCAACCTGCATTTGTAAATCACCCTCTCCCAGTCTCCCCATTTTCAGTTATTTTCTGTCAAGTATCTTATCTCCCTTAAAACTTTTCTGCAAATTACTTGTTCCTTTGACATTAAGACATAAGCTGTAACGTGGACGGGCCTCTGATCTTCCAAACCCAGTTAAACCCAGTAATCAGACTTTAAGCTGATTTGAAAGCGAGTTGAGCTCTGCCTTCAGTACTTTTTTCTCTTTTTTTATCTGTGATTTAGGGAGAGATGATCCTGCCGTGGAGCAGGGACTGGGCCAGGTAATGCTCTTAAGGTCCTTACACCCATCTCTCCTCTGCTGTGGCTGAGTCTGAGCTGTTTGTAGCTGAAAAGGAGCCTTGGATGAATAAAAAATGGGTTTAAGTGACAATTTTTCACACTGAACAAACAGAGGGAAGGAAAGGACAGGAGACATATGCCAGGTTTCTGCTCTGATTTTCCATGACTGTCGGTTCATCTTTAAAACAAATCAAGAAATAAAAGAGAAAGGAAAAGAAAAAACTAAAAAGGGCTTCTTTTCCAACAGCAATTAGCAAATGAAGCCTCTGCTTAATGGGCATTTGCAGAGGGCACAGACACCACTTTGTGCCTCTGGTTTCTCATCAGGGCTCGTGCAGCTCCCAGCTCCCAGACAGAGAATTCTGGCTGACAAAACGATCTTTTTAGGTTATTGCTGCATTCCTGAGCTGTCCCTGCTCGCCCAGCTTCGCCTTGGGAATTGTCAGGATTACAGAGCGAGCTGTGAAAACCCACTTAGCGGGTGGAAAATATATATTAAAGAAAAAAACAAACAAACAAACAACAAAGCAACAGAGCAAAATGCTGCCTTTTTCTGCTTCCTTTGCGAGTTTTCTCTCTCACTGCACTTTTCCCTGTTATCCTATTAGTGCTTGTCCTTTATGAGTCTGAATAAAACTCAGAACTGATTCATATTCCCTTTGAAATCAAATATTTAAATCTTAATTCAGCACGAGGGTTTGTGCTGCCATCAGAGACCACCGTGACTTCCAACCAGTCTCTCCCAGCAGGAAGAGCTGGAATCTCCTCTGGAATTAACCTGCCCTGCTGTGGATGCAGCACCTCACTGAGAGCCACCACCGTGGCCTCTTGGAGCACCTGTGCTGGAAACCAGAGTTCCTCGAAGACATGTGGCTGCTGGGAGACCTGGGATCTCTGAAATTCCCGGGAATAGGGTGCTCAAGGTGCACCTGGAGATCCTAAAAATTTCAGCCGGGCTTTTTTGAGCTCGATGTGTGTAAAGCAGCTGGAATTTGGAAAGGACAGCTCTGCTCTTCCCCCTGCACCTCGGGCTGGCTGGGAGGGAGCTGAAGCTGCGATAAATTAAACTGAAATATGAGCGTTCACACGTTGGTTCAGCAGCACCAGGAGGAAAATGATGGAGCTTTGGAGCTCTGCCCTGCAGGAAAGGCCCAGCAGCTCATCTGGAAACAAGTTGAGTTGCGAGAACTTGTGTCACACTTGCCCTTGGTTTCAGATTAATCATGAGTCGGTGATTAAACGGAGTCAATGGAAATTAGGGTTGAATTGATTTGGGGTGGATCACATGGAGACTGTCCTGCTTTAACAAATTGGTTTTAAGGAAGAACTTTTCCTTCAGCCCTGTGCAGCTCTGTGTGTTGAACTGACAGCACAGGGGTGAGGGCTCTGAATTCCTGCCTGGTGCGGGGGATAATTCCCACCCGGAGAGGCTCCTGGTCATTAAAATCCCACAGGTAACACGGCAAGGAGCAATCCAGTCATCCTGCCTTTCTCCCAGCTCCTCTCTTTCTCAGATCTCTCCTCTATCCGGAGTCAGAGCAACACTTTAAGTGGTGGCAAAGCAATTGAGGTGCTCTGCAAACAGCTCAGACCCAGAACTGTGCTCACAGGGAGCCCAGACAGCGGCAGGTCCACCTGAAATGGCTTCACATTTAGGACCTTCCAGCATTTCACAGTGACACTGGGGACAGTGGGGGATTTTGGGGTTGTCCTGTGCAGGGCCAGGAGTTGGACTTGATGACCTTTGTGTGTCCCTTCCAACTCAGGAGATTCTGTGATTCCACATGGGATTCAGTTAAATGTTGGACTTGATAATCTTGGAGGTCTTTTCCATTCTTAATGATTCTTGTTCTCCATGTGCTGGCTTGCAGCAAAAGGAATCATCTAAGATATCCCTGATGTGTATTTGGGACAGGGCTGTTTTGTCAGTGGTTTTTCTTGCTTTCACTGTTTTCTTTACAAACTCAGGTCAGATCTGAGAGAGGGGAGTGAACTGACACCGTGGAACCACACAGAGATGTCCTGTGTGGGCATCCCACAGTCCCACCTTACTTGAGGGAAAAAACAGAGCACTCATTATGGAAAGAAAAAAAATAGCTGGATTTAACACTTTGAATCCCTGGAAGTGTCCAAGGCCAGGTTGGATGGGGCTTGGAGCAACCTGGGATGTTGGAGGTGTCCCTACCCCCGGCAGAGGGTTGGAACAAGATGAGTTTTAAGGTCCCTTCCAACACAAACCATTCTGGGATTCTGTGATTCTGTGAGTGATTTTTCAATCATGGAGAAGCCAAGGGATGATGATGTATTTAAGACAGTGAAAATAAAACATTTTGCTGAGCAAGCCCTGCTGTGGAAGAGGTTACACTGACTCCAGTGCTTCCCTTGGAAAATGAGACGTTTCATCCCACACTTGAGGTGTGAGACATCTCACCATGGCAGGAGGTGACCTGGGAGCTGTGAATTGATGTTGAAGCATTTAGGGTGGAGGAGGATGTGGAGAGGGATGATTAACCCCCACTCTTGGAGCACTGAGGTGGGAGGTGACAGGCTTGGCTCGTTATGGTCAGACAGTTTGCAAATTGGATGAAGCTTTGGCAGAAGGCTGTGCTGAACCAGAGCTGGTCCTTCCTTTCCTCTCCAGAGGTGTGTGAAGCTCCCAGCAAGTACCAGTAGGTCACACTCTGGGAGGAGAGAGAACAGCAGCCCTCGGTTGTTTTATAGCTGGTTGTTAACTGCACACCCTGATTTAGCAGAGAGCACATGAGGGGGGAGCAAAATTCAGAAGCAGAGGACCAACGTGCTCTTTTATTATGTGTAATACAAAATATTGCTGCTTCTGGACGTCCTGCTGCTCCTCTGTCTGTGATCCTGGTGGATAAAACACTACCACCACAATTTGGGATAAAGTACCTGGAGGAAAGGCCTGGTGCCCCTTTGCTGTGATATTTGCTTTTTACAAAGGGAGGGAAAAAATTGCAAATGGTTGTCTGAGTGTGTGACAGGGGAAATAAGTGCTGTGTCCAGCTCTGGGAACATAAGAAGGATGTGGACCTGTTGGAGCAAGTCCAGAGGAGGCCACGGAGATGCTCCCAGGGCTGGAGCCCCTCTGCTCTGGAGCCAGGCTGGGAGAGCTGGGGGGGTTCACCTGGAGAAGAGAAGGCTCCAGGGAGACCTGAGAGCCCCTTCCAGGGCCTAAAGAGGCTCCAGGAGAGCTGGAGAGGGACTGGGGACAAGCGATGGAGGGACACGACACAGGGAATGGCTTCCCACTGCCAGAGGGCAGGGATAGATGGGATATTGGGAAGGAATTCTTGGCTGTGAGGGTGGGGAGGCCCTGGCACAGGTTGCCCAGAGAAGTTGTGGCTGCCCCTGGATCTCTGGAAGTATCCAAGGCCAGGTTGGATGGGGCTTGGAGCAACCTGGGACAGTGGGAGTTGTCCCTGCCCATGGCAGGAGGGGGTGGGATAAGACAAGCTTTGAGGTCCCTTCCCACACAAACCATTCTCTGGAACAATCCCATAATCAATCAATCCCATAATTAAGAGCTGCAGAGCTCCGGTTTGTGCTGTGCCAGGAGCATCTTTGGCTGTTGCATCCAAGGAACTGCTGCATTGTGTTGCAAACCTCTGGAGCACTGACAGCTCCTCTCTCCCTCTCTCCTTGCCCTCCCCAGGCCAAGCGTCGTCGTTCACGCAGCAGCCCCAGGACCAGGTGGTGATCGCTGGGCAGCCCGTGACCCTGCTCTGTGCCATCCCCGAGTACAATGGCATCGTGCTCTGGATCAAGGACGGGCTGGCCCTTGGAGTCGGACGGGACCTCTCAAGTAAGTCAGGATACTGAATTCAGAAAATCGGTCCGAGAAACTGCTCAGAGACTTTTTTTTATCTTTAAGCAGCAAGGTATTTGTTTATTCAACGGTGGGAGCAAGCCAGCTCGCACTGGACAAACTTGCTTGAAGGCTTCACACAAAATCAGCAGGTTTTATACAGTTTTCATATCTGATTAAATGCATATTCAAGTGATTACAACATCTATCTATACATGGCAATAACAGGCGGAGTGTAGGTGGAGCTCAGACCGGGCTTGGGGCGGTGCTTCTCCTGACCCTCAATTTTAGTGGGAGATCCACTCTTCATCCCATGGGTCTGGGGGCTAATTCTCGTCTTCCTCAGCCTGACCTCCCTTCTATTCTATTGTTCTTGACCCGCTCACTGAGGCTTGGAGAAGGCCTTGGCTCCCAGCCTGTTTCTTCTGTTCAAATGTCTACCTTATCCTACTGCATCTTAATTTATTACCTCTAGGCCTATGACATGTTCTTTTAGCATTCTCTTAAGTTTTGGTCCAGTAAGTAGAACAGATCATTTTGAATGTTAGTAGCTTGTTAGTAGGCCCATATTTCTTAGTTAACTCTTTTGGGCCTGGCCTCCTGTTTCAATACCACCCTCCCTGAGCAAGGAAAGCAGGAGCTCTCCCTCCCCAGCAGTGCAGGCACAACCACAGCATTTATTTCGGGAGCAATGTTTTCATTTCAACTACAAAAGCTTCCAACTCAGACCAAGTGAAACTTGGAACAAAAATACTTGAAACTTGGAATAAAAACCCTTGAAACTTGGAAGAAAAATCCTTGAAACTTGGAATAAAAGCCCTTGAAACTTGGAATAAACCAGAACTTTTTTCACCCAGACAGAGGTGGTGGGTTTCCCAGTGGAAGGGCTCCTCCTTTTTCCTTGCCCACAGAGGTCACGGATGCTCCAATCCTGGCAGTGTTCAAGGCCAGGTTGGATAAATCCCTGAGTAACCTGGTCTAGTGGGAGGTGTTCCTGCCCATAGGAGGGTTGGGAGTAGATGATCTTTAAGGTCTATTCCAACCCTTAACATTCTGTGATTCCATGTTTCCTGAGGATTTCAGTTAACACTCCTTCATCAGCACTTCTTTGAAACAAAACTACTGATTCCCACAGGTGTCACCTGACCCTTTGGAAAGCCCTGCTTCGGTTTCCTTGACTTCTGGAAACAAATGTCACATTTCCAAAATGCAGGACGAAATGTCTTGTAAACGTTGAAAGTGCCTGTTTTGATGTTGTCAAAAATAAAAAGAATCATAGAATAGAATATCCTGAGCTGGAACGGACTCACAATTCTGTTTGCTTTGGATAAATGTTTTCCTTGCAGCCCACAGGTACTTGTGGCTTCCTTAAGCTCTACATTTCTCAAATTAAAGTTTGGTAACCAAATTCCTCAGAATTCTCATTATTTAATCCCATGCCTGCATTGGGATTGAGGGTTAACTGCAGCTGGTGAAAACTGGTGCAATCCTGGGGAAGTTATGCAGGTTATTCTATGTATTTTGCTGGAAAACACTGATTTGTGAGTGAAATATTTCACATGAATAAGGCAGAGTGTTTGCTGGGAGCCCTTCAGGATCTGCAGCCTCGTCCCCCCGAGTGCTGCAGAGGGTGGACACGTGTGACGTTCCCTCTGCTCAACTTCTGGGAGATCTGGGAGAGTTCTCCCCCAGCCCAGCAGCAGCGTTCAGAAACCAGGGGAGGCTCTGTGTTTTCTGGTCTCCAGAGACCCTAAAGTGCAGTGCCTGCTGCTTCTTCCCCTCTCTTTTTTATTAATACATGTAATTGCTCATTTACAGCCTTGCCCGAGTGAGCAGCCCCCTCTTCGCCTGTTTTTCAAAGCCACAGCTTTCACATCCATCAGAGAGCTGAGCTCTCCATGCAAGACCTTGCAGCTCGACTGGGTAACAACAGCTCCAGTGGAGTATGGAGCTGATGGGAATGACTTCCACAATTAACAGAGCTGGGGCTGCTGGAAGCCAGAGGAGCTGCCAGCTCGTGTGATGCCAGCTCAGCCAGTGTCTAATTAGCGAAATACAAACAAACCCATCACTTGTATTTCTCGCGGTTCAGGAGAGCAAATCCTGCTGATGATAACTCGGGAAACAACAAGGGCCCGAGCGTGTGCCAGGATGGCCGTGTCACACAGTGTGCCAGGATGGCAATGTCACACGGGGTGTGCCAGGCTGGCTGTGTCACACAGGGTGTGCCAGGATGGCTGTGTCACACAGAGTGTGCCAGGATGTCTGTGTCACACAGTGTGCCAGGATGGCAATGTCACACGGGGTGTGCCAGGCTGGCTGTGTCACACAGTGTGCCAGGATGGCAGTGTCACACAGAGTGTGCCAGGATGGCAATGTCACACAGAGTGTGCCAGGTTGGCTGTGTCACAC
Source organism: Corapipo altera (assembly GCF_003945725.1). Classification (NCBI taxonomy): domain Eukaryota; kingdom Metazoa; phylum Chordata; class Aves; order Passeriformes; family Pipridae; genus Corapipo; species Corapipo altera. Next base: position 5,501,213 of record NW_020884916.1, on the reverse strand, counting down.
AGAGTGTACCAGGCTGGCTGTGTCACACAGAGTGTGCCAGGATGGCAATGTCACACGGGGTGTGCCAGGCTGGCTGTGTCACACAGAGTGTGCCAGGATGGCAGTGTCACACAGAGTGTACCAGGATGGCTGTGTCACACAGAGTGTGCCAGGATGGCTGTGTCACACGGGGTGTGCCAGGATGGCCGTGTCACACAGAGTGTACCAGGATGGCAGTGTCACACAGGGTGTGCCAGGCTGGCAGTGTCACACAGAGTGTACCAGGATGGCAGTGTCACACAGGGTGTGCCAGGCTGGCTGTGTCACACAGGGTGTGCCAGGCTGAGGGCAGCCTTCCTCCCCTCGTGCTCCTCGTGTGCCCAGCCAGGCTAAGCAGGGCTGTTGGTGCCCCCAGACCCAGCTTTGAGCAGAACCAATCATGGAATTATTCCAGGGTTTCACCACAGCTGACTTCAGGAGCTGAGGGAATGCCGTGGCAGGTCGCAGAGGAGCCAGAGGTGGTGGGTTTCCCAGTGGAAGGGCTCCTCCTTTTTCCTTGCCCACAGAGGTCACGGATGCTCCAATCCTTGCAGTGTTCAAGGCCAGGCTGGATAAATCCCTGAGTAACCTGGTCTAGTGGGAGGTGTCCCTGCCCATAGGAGGGTTGGGAGTAGATGATCTTTAAGGTCTATTCCAACCCTTAACATTCTGTGATTCCATGTTTCCTGAGGATTTCAGTCGACACTCCTTCATCAGCACTTCTCTTTTGAACCTGTAGGGCAAAATGTGCAGTCTCCTTCCCAAATCTGGAAGGGTTCTCTCTCTCTCTCTCGGAGCTGGCTGCCAAGGAGGGGAGGAAGCTGCCTGCCTCCTGGGAATGTCTGGGGGGTGCTGGGGCTCTGGGTCTGTGCTCTCCATCCTCGGGCTCGTCGCTCCAGCTCCTGACCCGTGTGCTGTGCCCGGCAGGTTACCCGCGCTACCTGGTGGTAGGAGACCATCTGTCGGGACAGCACCACTTGAAAATCCTGAGGGCTGATCTCCAGGATGACGCCGTGTACGAGTGCCAGGCCATCCAGGCTGCCATCCGATCCCGACCTGCCCGGCTGACCGTCCTGGGTGAGTCTCCCCGTCACTCCGGGGAGGATTTTTGTCCTGGTTGTCGCCCCGAGGGAATTTTGGACAGAAGGTGTTGTTGCTCAAACAAGAGGAAATGGGAATGAATTCATGGAAATTAATCCATGGTGAGAGCAGTGGGGGTGCAGCTCGATCCTGAGAACAGGAGCAAGGGAAGATGTTCAGGGAGTAAAGCACTTCAGGGATGGAGCACAGCAATCCTGGGATGAGTAACAGAGGCACCAAGTGTTTGGCACTTCAGCTCCATGAATTTACACGCCAGCTGGAGAGTGCATGTCCATAAATTTAAGGATATGTAGAGTGTCAGTGTCATCATAATGATGCCCTTCCTGCAGCACTGCTCTGCAGCAGGACCAGGATGAATCCACCACTGGAGGAAAGGCTGGTTCCTCACTATTGCTGTATTTTCATACTATCTTCATATTAATATTCGATCATCCTGCATTTCTCAGTAATTAATCCTTCCCATGAGCATCACAGGAGGGTGTTGCATGGGATTGCAAACTAGAAGTGGCTCCCAAAATCTGGTGAAGACTCTTTATGGGTGGGAGATGGGAGAAGAGCTCTGGCAGATCCAGAGGGCCCTGTTGGCAGCAGGTGCAGGGGGGTCTCCCCCCAGGAGTGCTGGGAAAAGGCTGTGTCAGCGAGGCTTCCCGGAACGCACGAGGCTTCCCGGAACGCACAAGGCTTCCGAGAAGTTAATGAAAATGGTATTTTTCTTGAAAAGCTTGGACAAAACCCAGCCTGTACTGCTGCTCCCAGATCCATCCTGATTATTCAACCCCCAAAGTTGAAACCATTTGCATACTGAAGTTTCTTTAAATTGAAGTTTGGATTTGGGGGTTTTTTTTGCTGTTGGTTGGTTTGGTTTTTTCTTCCCCTGGTTAATTTCCAAGGGAAAAAGAAAAGCTTTTAAAAAGATGCAAGATTTTCAGTGCTTTTAGTCAGATCAGCACTAATTAGTTTTAAGCAGCCAAAAGAAGTGAATTAAGGCACTGGTGGTGGTTGAAGGTTCACCTCACCAGAGCCTACACCTCCCCACGAAAACAAGTTCTAATTTTGGGTTTGCAGTTTCCCCTGTGTCTGTTTTTCTCTCTCCACAACTCTCCAACATTCCCTACCCCTGAACTTACACAGCTGCCATCCCTTCCTTCCCTGACCCCCACCATAATGATGATTTTGCTTTGATCCATCCTTCTGCTCAATCAACCCCTGGCAGCAGCTCCGAGCTCTGACATGTGCCCACACATGAAAGAATCCCGGGAATGAGCCGGAGAGCGGGAACATTGCCTTGCTCTCCGACAGCCCCTCCTTCGCCCGGGCTCCCTCCTCCCGTTGTCAAAGTTGCCAGAGCCCAGACAAAAGAAATAATGTTATTTAATTAGAGCTAAAGATTTCAAAACTAATTTAGTCCCAGGGCGTACGTCAGAGCCGCCGCAAAGCGTTGATTGAGCAGAGAGATGTTTTTATGGATCAAAAGGAAATCGTTATTATCTTTGGGGTTATGGAATGTGTTGAATAGATGATAGTTAATGTTTATGTGCATATACATGGTAGTTGCTAATTGGTACATTTACCTAAGATGTTCAGCAACTTATATTTGCAGAGTGTTTTCCTTTTAAGAAAATTAAAGTTACAGCATGTTCAGCTTAGGCCAAACTGGTGGGAAAATGGAGGTTTGGAACCCACTGGTGGCTCATCTTTCACTTTAGGTGTATTTATGCAGATGTTCTGGGGGGGGGAAATGGTCGTGGCCCCAAGGCTGCCAGAGTTCAAGGAGTGTTTGGACAACATTCTCAGGCACAGGGTGGGATTGTTGGGGTGTCCTGTGCAGGACCAGGAGTTGGACCTGATGATCCTTGTGGATCCCTTCCAGTTTGGGCAATTCTGTGACTACGTGAAATTTAGGGGGACTGGGGAGGTAGGAGGGATCATCCCATGCTTGGAGAGGGGCCAGGAGGTGGTTGGTGACCAGTGGCTCCCACAGTGTGTCCTGCAGAGCCGGCAGTGAGGGTGGGGCTGCCACGGGGAGGGGTCTGTGCTCTGTGTTTTAGCCACCCCAGTGGAGGGGACAGAAATGGCACATGGGGGGCAGGTGCCTCAGCACCCCGTGCTTTGGGAGCCAGCTCTGGCTCTGGCAGCTGGTGCAATGTGCAGCCTGCCAGGCTGAACTCGCTGCGTGTCGCGTTTGTGCAGAGCAAGGGAGGGACATTTCCGGCGGTTCCAGATGTGCACTGCCACCAGCTGTGCACACATTGCTCCTCTCAGGATCTGGTGCACGAGCCTATTTAGTTGTGAGCCAGGCAGCTGCTCCAGAGGGGTGTGGATCTCCCAGGTTTCATCTCGCCAGGTTGGGAAGGGATGTGCCGAGGCTGCCTGCGCTGCCTCACTGGATGATGCCTGTGGGGTGTTCCTTCATCCCTGTGTGCCCAGTTTCACCTGAGACTGCAGACATCACCTGGGCATCCCTGGATCTGGGACAGCTCTCAAGGAAAGGATTTGTCATGGATAGGGCAGAGCTGAGAGGGGCTGGTGACTGGGAGCCCAACATCTGCTGCTGGTTCGCCAACGACTCAAGGGGCTCACCAGCCAAGTTGGGTGTTGGAGGCAGTTCTGGGGAGCCCCATCCTGCTCTATCACCCCCAGCCTCGTCTCTGGAAAATACCTTGCCTGTTATTTCTACATAGGTTGGTGCCACCTTGTCTGTTCTTGCCAGCTTTTCCACTTCCTTGGTATCAAGATATCCCCTAATGCCTCCCAATCCAAGCTCCAACTGCTGTCATTCATGTCTGACAACAGCTTTATGGGACTGATGTCTCCTACTTCCCTGCTCAGATGCAGAGCTACACCATATTTTAATTAAATATTTAAGGTTTTGTCACATTGTTTTCAAATCTACATGGTTAAATGTAGTGGAACAGATCATTCCATAGCCTTGGAAGTCCAAACATTCAAACGGATGAGCCTATTAGTGTCATCAGCATCAGGGAAAAGCTTTTCTTTGTGGAATCTCAGCAACAAATATTCCTTGGGAATGTGGCTACAACCCATCCCAGAGCTGGAGGGCCCCACTTCTCCAGTTCTCCCTCACCTTCCCTGCCACCATTATCCAAACTGTCTGGGGAAGGAGTCACTGCCCAATGTTCTTGGGATCTCTGCCCCAGCAGTGAAGGCTGACAAAGCTGATGGGATGGGATTTGGGAGATATGGCAGCATCCATGTTTTCTGCAAGCAAAGGATGTCAAGGCAGTTTGACAGGGGAGCCCAAGCCAAGCAGGCTTTGGGAAGCCACAGGAGGGCTATTTGCTACCTGGTACATCTTTTATGGCAGGGCTGCTTAATTTATGATCTATTTAACTAAGCTGGGGTATTAATTAAATAAAGTAAGAGCCTGATTAGGACTCGGAGAAATTTAAAAATAAAATCAGGCAGCAATCGAGTGAAATTGCAAAGCAAACACTTTGGCTGTAACCACTGGAGAGCTCCCTCCGGTCTTCCATCAAAGCTCCGAGCAGGGAGGGCAAATACAAGGGATTATATTGCCAACAGATGTGTGTTGTTAAAATATGCATCTGCCAGCCGTGGAGCTGGAGGAGCCGCAGGGCTCGCTCGTGGATCCCTCTGCACTCGGGGGACCGGAAGGAATTTGAGGCCCCTCCAGCCGAGCTGGGATTTGCAGACCCGTTAATTAGTGTTGAGGCAGCAGAGCGAGGAGCAACTTTGAAGAGAGCACTGGCTTCCCCTGGAGGGAGCAGAGGGGAGGGCAGAGGGGACCACAGGCTCATGGACCCTCAGTGACCAGGAGCCGCCGTGCTGGAGGATGGAGGAGGCCAGGGCGAGTGGAGCAGAGGGATGATGAGCTGTTGGAACCTGGATGGTTCCTCTCCTTCACTGGAGCCTTGGCAGGAGCATCCTGGGCCTGTCCTGGTCTGTCCTCCCAGCAGGAGATGTGACACCTCCAGCCCTGCCATGTGCACAGACTGTCCCGGGAAGCTCTTGCTTGTCACGGGGAAAAGGTTGGTCCCAGAAGTGCCAGTGGGAACTTGGTGGCAACCAGGAAAATGGGATATGAGGGTGTGAGGAGGGAGGTAGGGTTGCTACTTCCAGAGGCTTAAGGTGAATAATTGATGGGCAATTAACTTGTACCTTCACCTTTTATAGTCTAATTCCCTCCCTCCTCCCCGTCCATGGCCTCTTCTAATATTAACTCTGCCTTCACTTGTGTCCCATTAGGAATAAAGCTTTCTTAAATCAACATGAATTATTTAACTCTACAGATTAAGTTAATTTGGAGCCAGAGCTCCTGTCTCTGACAATGGCACAAGTCAGGGATGGGAGAAAAGGAGGGTCACTGGGGTGTCAAGTGCAACCACGTTCAGTCACAACCATTTCCCTCTTTTTATTTCATTTTTTATTTTATTCCAATCCTCTTCCTTGCCAAGTCTTCCCAGTGCTCCCCTGCAGAGCAGAGGAAGCATTTCCATTACCAAAATGATGGCTGGCAGCTTGAGACATCTGCATTTCCCAGCTTTCCTGCTCTTTAGTGGAGTCTGATCAGGAAATAAAGAGGTTATGGCCTGGGAAAGGCCATTTTTCAGTATTTGTTTGTAATGCTGATCTGCAAGGAGAAAATGTAATGAGGTGATGTTTCAAATCCAGAAACAGTTCAGCTTGGAACCTTTTCTCCACACTTTTCAATAGAACTCAATTCTCTGAATGCAAAATTCAGAGCATGTAGAGCCAGGATGTCAATTCAGAACAAAAAAAAAAAAAAAAAAAAAAAGAAGAAGTGATGAAAATGTGATCATTTTCTTCCAGACAGTCTCTTCTCCTTGAACAAGTTTGGGCCTTCACAAAGCTGCATTTTCTGCTGGGAATATTTTCAGTGGCAAAACAGCAACCGGCTCTGCTGGGAATGAAACAGAAACATCAAACAATCGAGCGCAAATCCCAAATAACCTAAATATTTGATGTCATGTCTGAGCAGCTTAAGTTTACAGCACTCTGAGCCGGCTCCCTTTGATAGCAGAGGGTGGCCAGGTTTCCTTGCTCGTGCCCCTGTGTGGCTCTGGGGTGGGAAGGCATCCCTGTGGGATTCACCAGGCCCAGCCAGGCAAAGCAGGGCTCTGCACGAATTCCAGGGGAAAGGCAGTTCTGGAAACCAACCCAAAGAGAGGGACTGTGGGCTAAAAAACTGGGTCTAGAGATGGGTCCTCCCAAGGTGGGTTTCATCAGGGTGTTGGGAAGTGCTGCTTCCCCCTTTCCAGGGTCGTTGGCTCCCTGTCTGTCTGGAGGAAAAAGGCAGCAACTGCACCAGCTCCATTCTCTGTAGTCTGAAGGAGACAAGCAAAATTCCACCATCACATGGCCATGAAGCACATCCTGGCTGTGGTGTGGCCAAGGGTGAAACACTCCATGGGACGCGTCCACCTGTCTCAGGCTCTGCCGGTGTGGGAGCAGCACAATAATGACTTTCTGATTGTACAAATGGGCAGAAGGAAGTTAAGAAAGGGCTTTGTTTTACATTACGGGCATTAAAAATGATAAATAGCATCAGAATCATGGAATAGTTTGGGTTGGAAGGGACCCAACCCCCTGCCATGGGCAGGGACACCTCCCACTAGCCCAGGTTGCTCCAAGCCCTGTCCAGCCTGGCCTTGGACACTTCCAGGGATCCAGGGGCAGCCACAGCTTCTCTGGGTAACCTGTGCCAGGGCCTCCCCACCCTCACAGCCAACAATTCCTTCCCAATATCCCATCTAACCCTGCCCTCTGGCAGTGGGAAGCCATTCCCTGTGTCCTGTCCCTCCATCCCTTGTCCCCAGTCCCTCTCCAGCTCTCTTGGAGCCCCTTTAGGCCCTGGCAGGGGCTCTCAGGTCTTCCCAGTCTCTTCTCCAGGTGACCCCCCCCCACCTCTCCCAGCCTGGCTCCAGAGCAGAGGGGCTCCAGCCCTTGGAGAGTCTCTGTGGCCTCCTTTGGACCCACTCCAAAAGGTCCATGTCCTTCCCAACAGGACAAGGTTATATCTGAGCAGGGGTTGGTGTTTAATCACACAAAGGGAAGCTCAGCAGGGCCAGGCCAGCACTAAGCAGATGCTGCCTCTGTTCCCTAAAACCCTGCTCCAGGTTCTGGGCTCACACATTTGCAAAATTTCTGTTCTCTTAAAAGCCCTGGGCCCTGGGGTTGGGTGATGCCGCCTCTCCCATCAAATCTCCCCTTCCTCAAATCCCCAGAGCCACAGCAGTGATCCTTCCAGCACGCTGAAGACTGAAGGACCACAGAGTAAACGGGAAGAGATGCAGCTGGGAATGATTAATGCCCGGGTTCCCACCCCAATCTGTGATTCCTTGTCTCGGGGCCGGGAGGGCATCGTGGTCCTGACCCGTGTTCTTATCGAACACAAAGCATTTGCCTTCTCTGCACAGAGTCTGCAGGTCTGGACGCACCTGATGGATACAAAGCACAGAGGGCTGATAAAAAAGCCTTTCTGATTCTCTGTCATCCCCTTCCCTCCCCCCAGCCCCTCTGGCTGGCTCTGCCACCCCCCTGCCCTTTGCAGGAGAGCCATGAGCTGCCACGGCCGTGAGGTCGCTGTGAGGTGCTGTGGGGGTGTTTGCTGTGTGTCAGGATCCCTCTGTGCTCATCACTTGGACTCGTGTCTGCCCCCTCTCCTGCTCTGGGCACAACTCCCCAGTGTCCCACCCCTAAATCCCCCCCTGTTTGCCCAAACCATGGGGGAGCCAGCGCTCCCTCTGCATAGCACCAGCCTTTCCCTTTGCAGCACACACTGCATCCAGCAGCTCCTGCTCTCTGCAATGCCTGTGGACAGGGGACATTATTCTGCTTCATGCCCTTTTGGATCGCTGACACCTTGCATTCGGCATCACCCGCACGTGCAGAGCTCTCTGTGCCGTGCGCGCCCACGCACAATTCTCCCTCTTGCCAATCAAGACACAACTCCCCCATCTGCATCCTGCCCGTGCTCCTCTGGATCCGCATCTGTGCTCCCAGAGCTCCGCTGGTGCCTCTCCCGGGCGCACACACGGATGGGATATAGATCGGAGCGCCGGGGTGTGCTCGGAGCCCGCCCAGCCCGCGGATCCGTCACCGCCGGGAGCTCGGCGGGTTGTTAGTGACCTGACACAAGTATTGACTCCCTCTCCCCTTGTCAGCCGGCAGAGAGGAACGAGGCCCTCGGAGCGTGACATCACCTGAGCGACAGCCCCCGCTCTGCTATCGATCCCCCCGGTGAAAAATGACCCGGCGGCTCGGCGGGGCAGGACCAGCCGGGAGAGCGGAGGAGGCACTTTGGGAGAGGCTGCCTGCAGCCACCCCGGCTCTCTGCTGGTGCCCAGCCTGCAGGGTCGTGTTTTCCTGGCTCCAAGAGCTTTGCCAGCCCTTCTTCCACGTCTTGCATTTCCCTGCTCCGTGTTGTGTTGCCCAGCCCTGCCCCCTGAGCTGCTCTGCCAGCCATGGGAGGGTTCAGCCCTCCCAGCCCAGCATGTCCCAGCCCGTGGGGGTGGAAGGGTTGGGAACCCTGTGATGAATCTCTCTGTTACACATCCATCAAACTGCTCTCTGGTCCTGGCACTTCCCAGTGGCTTTGGATGCCCCTGTCAGTGTGATGGATTTCAGCTTCCCGTCCAGCAGTAGGGCTGGGATGGGTTTGGGGCTGTGGCATTTCTTTTGGCTCACCTTGGGCTGCAAAAGTGGATAGTCATGTCTGAATGGGTGACCTGTGGGTGTCCTTGGTAATTAAGAGGCAAATAACCACCCAAGCTCCAGGATATTCCTCACATGCCAAGGAAAGGTTGGATAAATGACCCTCTGGAAGGAGCTATTACTCTTTTTTTGACATTAAAGGTGCCTCATGTGCTCAAATTTGCCTCTTCAGGTGGCAAAGAGAGGTGGAAAGTATGGACATAGCATTGGATGACCCAGCCAGGGCTCTCCAGCCTCCTCCTGCTCCTGGGAATTAGGTTGGTGCTCTCCCCCAGGACAGGCATGAAGCCACACAATTGGGTTCCTCTAAACTCCTCAACTCTGACCTCCACAGAGAGAGACAAGGGATTCATGGCAAATTATGGATTTAACACCTATGATGAATCCCCATTACAGCATGAAATGAGAAAGGAAAATGTAGCTAAATGGAAGATTTCCCCTGGGCAGCAGGAGGCTGCAGCTCATGAGAGGCTGGGGAAAATAGGATGAAAAACATGGGTGGAAAAAATAGAGAACTAGGAAAAACCTGGTTCTCTTTCTAAATGTTGCAAAACCTTTGTAAGCCACTGCTTGCAGGTTAGTGAGGGTTAAAGGCCAGGGCTTAGACATGGGACACATCCAAGCTTTCCAAGTCCATCCCTTCTGGTGTCGTGACAAGGGGAAGTGAATGGTTGTTGGTGATCCCTTGGGTGGTGGGAACAGCCAGTCCCCAGTCCCTGGGGTCAGGACCTGCCCTTCACTATGCTCTGAGCGTAGCCAGGCCCTGCATCAGTCATGTCCCTTTGGGAAATGCTAATGGATCACTGGAAGGATGAAAAAATGCACTGAAAAATGCACTTTTATCTTAGACTGTGCTCCTCACTCCCAAACAGGAGGTTTAAGGCCAGCTTGGAGCAACCTGGTCTAGTGGAAGGTGTCCCTGCCCATGGCATGAGATTGGAACAAGGTGAGCTTTAAGGTGCCTCCAAACCCAAACCAGTGTGGGATTCTATGACTGTAGGATAATGCAGCTGGAGATGAATTCCCACAGGGAGAAGCAGTCAGTAGCTGGCACTGGGTGACTTTGCTGGAAGTGTGGGAAGGAAGACAGGCTTTAGTGACAAAATATGGGTGGGGAAGTGCTGGGAAGGGACACCCAACATCCTTGGCTGTATGGGCAGAAAGGGAATCCAGTGATTTATGGCCTCGATGGAAAAATGCACGTCCAGGTTCCTTTCTGTGCTGCCAAAGCCTCCGTGTGCAACCTTGAGAGAGTCCTTCAGGCTCCAATCCCTCCCTTAAAGAAAGGGAAAAAGGAGCTGGGAGAGGCAGAAACAGGAGAGTTTGGGTTATGAGCACAGCCTGCCTCTTTCCCTGCGACGGGAGCGACATCCAGGGGGTTTGTGCAGCCGGTTGGTTATTCCAGGGCTGGGCCCCGGCCAAGCACAAATGCTGCAGAGTCATAGCTGTGGAGACAAGTGTCTCCAATCTGCACTGAGTCATAAATCATGTAGGGGCTGAACTCTCCTCCCTGTGACCTGGCAGCACACGAGGAATCCTCTCACCATCCCCAGCTCACGGCAGCACAGAGGGATGGACACCGGACATCCCACGGGATAACCCGGGAGCATCCACGTACCCAAGGTGCCTGTTTCTTATTCAGGTTGTTGCTAGGGAATTCTGCAGACATTTCTCCCAGTGGGTGAGAAGTGACTTTCAAATCAGTGGCAGCACGAAAAAAAAATCGTGATGGAAAAATAAGGGTCTTTCATGAGATCCCATTTAATTGCTAACGAAGCCAAAAATGGCAGCTCTCACATTTGGTTCCCCAACAAAACCCAGACAGCAGCTGCCCCGTTTGTATCTGATTCCAACTGGTAGGTTTAAAAGATGCAGGAGGTGTTTAATGATAATGATAATGATTTACATTTATATAGTGCCTTGTATCCACTGGGATCACAAAGTGCTTTATATATTTATGGATAAAAATATACCGGATAAGAAGCACTCCATCCATCACCAAATCACAGCCCCTTCCCCGGCAAGCTGTTCAGGAAAGAACTGCTGCATTTCCAGAATCACTCTCCCTCCTCACTGCTACAGCACTGGGGGGGCTGCACAGTAATTTTGTAATAAAACCAGGTGATAAAAACACTTTAAAAACAACAATGTCATAAAAAAGGAGAACCCTCAGTGTTATAAAACTGCACACAGAGGAACAGGAGGGGAAACTTGAGAGAGGGAGGGTTATAATGGCTTTAAAATGAAACAGAGTAGGTTTGGATTGGATACTGGGAAGAAATTCTTCCCTGTGAGGGTAGGGAGGCCCTGGCACAGGTTGCCCAGAGAAGCTGTGGCTACCCATCCTTGGAAGTGTCCAAGGCCAGGTTGTATGGGGCCTGGAGCAACCTGGGCTAGTGGAAGGTGTCCCTGCCCATGGCAGGGGGTGGAATGAGATGGGCTTTAAGGTCCCTTCCAACCCAAACCATTCTGGGATTCTGTCATAAATAGGGACTGTCACCATCCTGGAGATCAGCTCAGGAGGAAAAATGTCTTCCAGCTCCTCTGAGTTCAAAGGTCTTGGCCCACAGCAGCAGCTCCAAAGGGCTGGTACCATCAGAGCTGGGTAGACAGGGACCTCCCAAGCTTCGTTTGGAGCTGACAAAACAAATTTAAATCCTGACATCTGATGCTCAAAAGATGCCTCTGTCTCCATGCCTGCTTTGTGCTGCCATGGAGCAGCTCTGTTCCCACAGGTTGGGTGCAATCCAACCACCTTCCTTCTCCAGCTTCCCCAGTGAGCTCTGCCAGTGGCCTCGTGCTTTGGTGCCTCTCCTGAGGAGAGTGGATCCTTCCTAGCCCAAAATCCTCCTGCTGAAACAAGCCACTCAGTCACACCCTTCTGATGGCAGCCTCTGGCTCAGCTGGGCCTGAGAAGCAGGCAAGGGGAGGGGAGGAAGGAAGGGAGAGAGGGAATTTGAGGCTCTTAGAGATGTTCATTCAAAATTCATAGGCGCAAAATTGCAGTCTGCATGGATTTGTTTCCTTTGGAAAATTACAGGAAACTACAGGCACCAACAACTGTTATTCAAATAGCCACTTTAGATGATTAGGATGGCAGGAGGCTGTACTTACACATGCAGCCCCAATATAATCAGGCAGGGTGGGAAGGCAGGGCCAGGCAGAGGGAAGCTGGAGGAGCTGGGAAGCTTTAAGTGGCAGCAGGGGGGCTCTGTGGGAAAAGCCACAGGGCCAAATCCAGCCCCAGTGTTGGGGGCTGAAGCAGCAGAATCCAATTAGCTTCCAGGTTTGGGGTCCTAAGGAGAGCACAGAGGTCAGTGGCAATTCCTGGGGGATGTTTCTCACCCCCTGTGAGGACGGGGAGTGCACAGGTCCAAGCACTGCTCCTGCTACAAGGTGTCTCCTCTCCCCTGCACTGCCATCATGGCCCAGAAATCACCACAGAATCCCAGAATCCCAGACTGGTTTGGGTTGGAAGGGACCTTAAAGCTCCTCTGGCTCCATGGGCAGGGACACCTTCCACTAGACCAGGTTGCTCAGAGCCCCAACCTCCAGAAAATCCCACTGCCACTGTCCCTCCTATCCATCTTCATTCCAGCTTTGACCCTCCACCTGGTTCTCCCTCATTAGTGACATCATTGAGATCACAGAATCCCAAAATCCCAGACTGGTTTGGGTTGGAAGGGACCTTAAAGCTCATCTGGTTCCATCCCCCTGCCACGGGCAGTGCCACCTTCCACCGGACCAGGCTGCTCAGGTGCACCCTCCTCACCCCCTGCTCTCCTGCCTTCCAGCACAAACATGCAGCATCACTCCCCAGCCCCGTTATAAATCAAGAGGGAAAGTTTTCACCCACCCTGAATTTATTTAGAAAGAAAAAAAGAAAAAAGAACTTTAAAGCCCCTCACACGCCAAAGCCTGAGCAAACACTGCTTTGAGGGTTGGCCTGCAGGTCAGCAGCGAAACACAGGCAGAACATCTGAGCTGCTGAAGGGGGAAAACTGTATAATAATAAAAGTAAATTCTTCAGTACAAGTGGAAGGGAGAAGCTCCCAGATCCAGAGAGCTGCTTCTTTCCCTTTTGAAACGTTTCCCCGCAGCACCAGCGATGTCCTGCAGTGCAGAGCAGCCAAGAGCACCTCACCCTCCTCCTGGCAGTGTCTCCCACCCAACCAAAGCCTCTCTCCGTGGCTCCCAGCCTCCTTCCCGGGGATGGAGAGCTTCCAGCAGCCTGTTCACGGGTGTCCCAAGGTGTCTGGGAGTATTTGCACACAGGCAAGGGCCCATCTGCAGCTCCCCGGGCGCGTTGGCAGCCGCCGACGTGGAGCTTGGCAGGGCTGGAGCTGGAAGTGCCTGCAGGGAGCAGCAGGAATGTGGCTCCCAGGACCTGAGTGGGAGCCCTGGGGGGCCTTGAGTTGCCAGACCCCCAGCCCCAGCCACGCAGGAGCCCTGGGCCTGCCTCCTTTCCCTGGCTGCAAAGTCATGGGGGGCTTCAAAGGGGAATGGCTTTAAACTGAAAGAGGCTTGGATTGGATATTGGGAAGAAATTGGATTCTGGGAAGGAATTCTTCCCTGGGAGGGTGGGGAGGCCCTGGCACAGGTTGCCCAGAGAAGCTGTGGCTGCCCCATCCCTGGAAGTGTCCAAGGCCAGGCTGGATGGGGCTTGGAGCAACCTGGGCTAGTGGAAGTGTCCCTGCCCATGGCTGGGGGTGGGACTGGATGAGCTTTAAGGTCCCTTCCAACCTGAACTATTCTGGGATTCCATGATTCTATGACCTCATGTCCTACCAAATTCTTCTCCTGGCAAGCCAGCCTTGTTCCAAAGCACTTGGAGGAAGGAAAAAGGTGGATGTGGATCTCTTGGAAGGGAGGGAGACCTAAAAGGACTGAGCAGGAGGTCTAGAAGGGGGTAACTTTCAAGCACAGCCAACTCAGAAGGCAGCTTTGACATCCTGCATGTACAAGGAGACCTTTGCAGAGCCTCTGGACTCTCCTTAAACACAAGTTGCTCCCTCCCTGCTCACACACCCTGAGTGTGAGTTGGCTGGACACGGATGGTGATGAGCTGCTTTGCACACTCCAGCCTCCCTTCCTTGTCTTTACAAGTGCTTTTCTCTTATCTTACAGTATTTTGCAAAACCTCACAAGCATTTAGTGGCAAGACTTTTGCTAAGAGGCTGTTGATGACTCTGGAGTAGACAGCAGGAGGGCTTTAGTGACGTGTTCTCTTCCTTTCCATTGGAAAAAGCAGCTTATCTGCTTTGGAGAATACAGCTTCTTCCTCCTTATCTGTGCTGAAATCTTATCTAAACTGGTTCAGGTGGCGGAGCTGAGAGAAGGAAATAATTAAGCAAGACACAGGTGAAATGCTGACATTATTATTACTTAAATGGCCCAAACCTTTTACCTCGCGTATTTTTTATTATTATTTTACTTTTTTTTTTATTGCTTCTGACACCCAACAAGGGATAAATCGGTTTTTCCAGGTTATCTCACCCATCCACACACATGCCACTTCACCCCCCCTCCTCCCCACCCAAATATAAATCTCCTTTAACTGGTTCTGTTGGCAAGACAGAGAAATAATTAAGGCGAAGGTGGCTGCAGTGTTGATGTTATTACTGTAATGCAGCAGCCTGTTTAGCTTCTTTGCCAATGAAATGCAACCAGGGGAAAATCAGTTTTAAAGATTACCTCCCAGAGATGCAAATAAAGGAGCGGAAACCATGTAGTCAGGAAGAAATGGTCTCAAACTAGGAAACATTTCAAAGTCGGTGACAGTCTCTTAGGAGCTTTTAAGACCACAATTTACCTTTTGACTGCATTCTATTTTCTCTGAAATCCTTTATTTCCCTCTTATTTATTGACTGGAGAGACAGCACAGAAACAAGAAAGTGATTCTCCAGCCGCTGGTCTTAAAAATCCATAGAAGGAAATTGTTCTCGGGAGGGAGGATTTTTGTTGTTGTTGGGCACTTCTTTTTTCCTCCCTCCCCTCCCCTTGTTTTTAGCCCTCTCTGTGAACCAGGGCTTAATTGAATCACTTTGCCATGGAGGGGCCTCAGACTGGAAGGGATCAAGGTCAGGGGCACTGTCTGGGAGTGAGAAGCCCTGATTAGGGAGGTGGGAGCCGCGGTGATAACGCAGCAGGATGTGGCACATCCTGCTCTGGGCCACACGTGGGGTGAGGGTGGAGGGTCTCTCCATCCCCTTCAGGTGGCCACCAGCTGCTGAGTCACAGCCATGTGCTCCAGGGGGACTTCTCTCGTTTCAGGGATGGCACTGCAGGTTGGGAACATGGACATCTCTGTGCTTGGATTAGCATCCCGCTCTCAGATTAGCATCCCACTCGTGGGAGCATCCCACTCTCAGGTCAGCACGTGGCTCTCCTTTAGCAGCCTGCTCTCGGATTAGCCTCCCTCTCTTGGATTAGTGTCCCACTGTCAGATTAGCATCCCAGTCTCAGATTAGCATCCTAATATCAAATTAACATTCTGATCTCAGATTAGCATCCCACTGTCAGATTAGCATCCCAGTTTCAGAACAGTCTCCTGCTCCTGGATTAGCATCCTGCTCCTGGTCTAGCACTCCACTCTCAGATTAACATCTCTATGCTTGGATTAGCCTCCTGCTCTTAGATTAGCGCCCTGCTGTTAGATTAGCATCCCAGTTTGGGATTAGCATTCTGCTCTTAGATCAGCCTCCTGCTCTTGGATTAGCATCCCACTCTCAAATTCATGCTGCTCTCAGGTTAGCATCCTGCTCCTGGTTTAGCACCCCCCTCTCAGATTAGCATCCTGCTCTCAGATGATCATCCCTGTCTCGGCTCAGCATCCCCCTGGACACAAGTGGCAGGATGGGAATGCTGTGCCTTGCCTTGCCTGCTCCCTCCTGCTCCCCCCACAGTAGTTCCCCCACCCCTCACACTCGTGTGTTGCTCACAGGCTCCTGTCTGTGGGTGCTCCCTGATGGAATGATACTGTGCAAAAAAACCCCCAATCATAGAGAATTCCTGCAGTGCTGGCCTGGTTGTCCCATCCCAGCTGTGAGCCATCCCTGCTGCCCAGGAGAGCCCTGGGAGATGGCTCTGCTTGGAGGGAATACCCACATTAAAAAATAGTGCATCAGTTTAGGCTGATATGGGTCAGAATCAGTGCAGCCCTGTAATGAGAGCCTGGATTTTAGAGATTAAATACTTTTAGGCCATCTTTCAGTAGCTCTGTTTAATTACTCCTCGCATCTCCCAGCCCTGCCTTCAGGGAAAGGACCACACCAGGACGTCTCCCACTCCATCACCAAGGTTTCCTGTTTATTGATACTTTTCTGCTTAATTTATGAGGTTGCACCTAAAAAAATTTGGGGAGGTTGGTGTCAAAGTCCTGCCTGTCTGTGCTGCAAAGGTGCTACCTGTCTGTGCATCTCCTCCTTTCCATCCTCCAAAATGCTTTGGGTGGTCCCAGGGCCATCTCAACAGGACACAAGGGTGTCCACAGCGGGATGGTGTTGGGGTGAGGAAGAAAGGGAGCACCCACTGCTCTGGGTGATGCCTCTAGAAGAGCTAAAAGGGGGATTACAGGCTCAGGAAACCTCCTGCAGCAAGGATTTCTGTGCACAGACTCCTCAGATCAGGCTGCTCCATTTTCTGGCTCCGTCGGTTTCTGTCTCAGCTCCCCAGGCAGGACTTGAAGGTGTTTTGCTGTTCAAAGGTACCTCTGGCTGGTGCAGAGGCAGCCAGAAGGGTGGGAAAGGAAAAGTGCAGAGGTTTGAAAAGTTTCCCTTTTGGAATGAGGGATTCTGCTACAATTGAACTGAAAAAAGACTGATTTGGGCAAAACCTGCTGTGGAACAAAATCAGCTCTTTCCAGCTGCCACCCTGGGTGTGCATGTGCCCCTTTCCCTCCCCACACCTGGTCACCTCCTGTGCTGCCCTGCGATGTGCTGAGGTGTGTCAGTGGCTGGGAGCTCCAGGCTCTCTCCTGGGGGTTGGAGCTGTGTCACAGGAAGGTTTGTGGGGATTGTGTCCATGAACATGACTGAATAATGACATAGGAGCCATTCCCACCCATCTCCCAGCTTTCTGTGCAGCCTGTCTCCTGTCTTCCCATCTCCTCTGAACCCTTTCTGATTTCTGCTGCTGTTGGGGACTCCAGGAGGAGCAGCATCCCGGGAATGTCAGTGGAGGCAACAGGACCCCTCACCCTGTGAGCCCCCCCTGGCACCAGGACACCCCCCCCACACCCCGTCCCTCCTCACCTCCATTGCTGCGGCGAGAGCACCCTCTCCTGTCTCAGCTCTGCCTCACTGCCCGTCTCCCTGCTCCTTTTCCCAGCAGATGCCAAGGCTGAGGCTCTCCAGCACATCCCAGGGTGAGGCTGTGGGGACAGGGACCCCCCAGCCCAGCACCCACACCCTGTGTCACCCAGTGTCCCCCTGCCAGCAGCACCGGCGGCTGCTCAGGGGGACCGGGGGAATAGTTAAGTAAAAAACAATTTCTAGGAGAAGCCTGCAATAATTACTAATTAGATCTGCTTACAATTATCTCTCTTTGCAATCCCATACCTG
This sequence comes from Corapipo altera, assembly GCF_003945725.1. NCBI lineage: Eukaryota > Metazoa > Chordata > Aves > Passeriformes > Pipridae > Corapipo > Corapipo altera. Next base: position 5,483,817 of record NW_020884916.1, on the reverse strand, counting down.
CTGCAGAATAGCTCCAGTTCCTCCTGACAATTAGCAGAGAGTCTTTATGACACACGGGGTGATTACGTTGCCATCGCAGCCTCCGTGGCCAGCGCTGCCTTATTAAAGGAGGGCCCCTATTTCCAGGAGAACATTGTGATCAAATTAGACTAAAATTAACTGGAGTAAATTAAGAATAAGAGGGCTTTCTTTCATCTGCTTCCCTTTCTTCGCCGCCGCACAGTTGCCTCTGGGTTGGTTATAAAGCTTTGAGTGTTGATTGTGGTACTTGACTGGGCAAAAAGAGGCAGAAAGTGGCAGCAACTCATTTCTCTGGTTTGCCTCGGAGTGAAATCTGCATCCACGTCCTCTCACTCATCCACCTCCTCCTGCTCCTCTAACCCCCAGTCATGAAAGCTCAGGGCTGAAGCCTGACTGAGCTCAGGGCATGTTTGGGCAACGCTCTCAGCACATGGTGGGATTGTTGGGGTGTCCTGTGCAGGGCCAGGAGTTGGACTCGATGATCCTGGTGGGTCCCTTCCAGCTCAGGATATTCTGTGATTATGAAGCTACAGGGCAAGACCCAAACCCGCATCGTTTCAGCCCCACCCCAGCTTTAATGAGCTCTGCCTGCAAGTCCCTGCCATGCCAAGAGCATCCCAAAGTGCTCATCCCACACTTCCTGCCCAGGCCATGGCTTTGCTCAGAGCAATAGCGGGAATGGGGTGGATTTCCCCCAGCAACCCTAAACCCGACACTCGCTGGCACTTAACACGAGGCTTTAATTGCTCCAAAGCCAAGGCTGGTGCTCAGCGTCAGGAACAATCATCCAACGAGGAATTGGGAGATTGTTTTAATAGCAATGGGCCAAACAAAATAATCATCAAGTGGTTTGAGGCTTTTTTTGCTTTATTTTTCCCCACAAACTGGATTATTGGTGAGCAGAGCGTGGTTTGTGGGAGTGTGGCTCTATCCATAGGTCTCTGGAAAGTGGAGGATCAGACAAACTTTTGGCTGTGGGGTGGTTATGTGGACTGTTGCTTTGCCTCTCCTGAGTAGGAGGCTGAATCATCCTAAATAATAGTGTGGCAGAGGCTGGTGGAGAGAAGGAATAATACAGTCTCTGGACCAAGCCTTTGGATAAATCATCCTTCCAGTTAAAATCCATGAATTTGACAGGCTTTGTAAATTGTGTCTTATTATACTTTCACCACCTTCTCCACCTTTACTTGATGGCCTCATCCCCAATCCCCCAGATCAAAGTCCTGCTGGATTGTGGGGTCCCTTATTGCATCTTTAGCCACTCCTGGTTTTTCCCTTAATCCAGGAGCTCCCTCAGCAGCACCTGCAGGCTGAGCCTCCATCAGGCAGCTCCACTTTGAACTGGAATTCCCAGTTGGCCTCTAGATGGGCAAAACCAGGCCACAAGCAGGGACTGGGGGCACTTCTGCAGTGCTCAGGATGCTCTTCATACAGACCATGCCATTGGTATGGGAAGGAGGTGGACACAGGGCATGTTTCAGGTGGGCTTTGGGAAGATGTTTTGGGAAGCTCCAGTGGTTGGGATGAAAGATGCCCTGGTTGGCATGAAAAATGCAATGATTGGGATGAAAAATGCAGTGGTTGGGATTAAAAGTTTCTCAGTGAACAAGTCAAGATGCTCTTTTTCCTCCTTGGTTTCAGTGGAAGACGCTCACGAGACATGTCTGATAAGGTTTTAGGTTTTGTTCTTTTCTTTTTTCCATTTCTTTCCTTTGGAGAGGAGGAAAGAAAAGAAATGAGTGAGTCAAAATGAGGTGAATAACCTTCATTTTTCAAGGTTTTTTTGCCATTGGAAAGCTGAAAAATTCCATCTTGTCTGTCTAAAATGAAATGTTGGAGTTTATTGTTCATTCTATAAAGGTTTGATGACTTCTGATGAGTTCTTGCCTGCTTTTCTCAGTGCCTGGGGAGCTGGCAGCCAGCAGGGATCCCTGCCCTGCTCAGGATGCAGGGTCTGGTGCTGGCAATGCCCTATGGTGACACCTCAGTGGGTGCCAGGGAGGAGGGACAGGCAGCAAGGGGGAGGTGGGAAGGGCAGAACCACCCTCAGAGGGTGTTTGTGCTGCTCCCACTCCTGCAGCCCCCACATTTCCCTTCCTTGGCTCAGAGATGGGGCTGGCAGTGGTCATGTCAGAGGATTTTCCTGCTCCAGGTCCTGGGGAATCAGAGCAGGAAAGTGAGTGTTCTTTATTCCCATCACACCCCAACATCCACGAGAGCTGAGAATTCTCCGGCTGCGTCACCTGGGCTGGGCTGGGACGTCTGCCTGGAGTCCCACCTCGTTCCTCCAGCAGCCTCATGGCAGTGAAGGGGAAAATTAACAGCACTTCTTGCTTTGGGGACAATCCCTTCATCCAAATCCCTCTTGAAATCTGGCAAGGGCTGGGGGTTTTGTTTGCAGGGAGCACCCAGGGTTTGCTGGGAACAGGAGGCCATCTCAAGGCAGGTTTCTAAACCCCTTTGTACCATCCCAGGCACCGTGGGGGCTCTGAGGCAGGAGAATTAACCCCCCTCCAGGCAGGGCAGAGCCCAAGCCCTGTGCCAGGTGTTCCTCCTGCCCTGTCCCTCATCCTGCCTTTGCCTTAGTGCAGCACAGCAAAGGGTTAATTGAGCTGGTACAAACCGAGCCCAGGGCAGGAGCAGCAGAATCCTTTTCTCCACTGGAATGAGTCATGTTTTCTGAAGGTATTTCTGCTCTCCTGACCTCTCAGCGTTGCTGCCCACCCTGTTCCTGGTCAGGATCTCAAACTGCTCTTTGCAGCTCATTGTCAGCCCTAATTGCTCTCTGCTCAGGCCCCAAACACACACAGGAGCAGAGTGAAGACAGAGGAATTGGTGTGTTAATCCCTGGCCTTGCAATGGCACTCGCTGTGCCAGGCACCCCTATGGCCACTCAGACACACCTTTGGACAAATGGGGACAGTTCCCTTTCTCTTGGGGGATGCTGGAGACAAAATCACCAGAGAAATGACAAACCAATTCCTGCCTCGGGTGAGGGGGGAGTGACAAATCCCAACGTCACACTACACTCCTTTAGCTCATCCTTTAGTCCTAATGAGCTCGTGTGAGCCCCCCAAGAGGGGCTGGCAGGATCCTGCACGGCCAGGATGGGCCACAGCCTGGGAAATCAGGGGTGATGCTGGTGGGTGGCAGGGTGTGTGGGAGGGAGCTGCAGGGACAGCTCTGTGAGTGCAGGAAAGGCAGAGGCTCTGCACTGTGAGTGCAGGAAAGGCAGAGGCTCTGCACTGTGAGCTGACACTGTGCTTGTTTTAGCCCTGGAGTGCAGTGACCAGCACCAGGGCTGAACTGGCCACTGGCACTCGCTGGTCTGTCCAGCAGGTAGAAGTGGCACCTGTGCCTCCAGAATGGTCTGAATATGTTGGGGGACTGGGCCTGGGACTGGGAGTCCATCATTTCCCTGCTCTCCCAGGACTCATCTGAGCTCACAGGGCAGTCCTGCCCACGGCTCCCCACGGAGCTGTGCTCCCCAAAAGCCATGGCAGTCCATAATCTGCCATGCAGACAAGGCTTTTTCTCACTTCCATGGCTGCAGATGGTGTGACTGTGCAGTAGTACAGCAGTGGGGAGGGTGCTGTCCCAGCGTGGGACGTGGTGGGAACAGCGACTGTGGGAGGCAGCCCCATGTTGGGGATTGCAGTGACTAGAGCTGGGCAGCCCAAAAAAATACTCCTCAGAGGTTTTTTTCTCCACAAACAATCCTCTCCACAAGCTCTGACGCAGGGATGGCTGTTTGCAGACGTGTCTGACCCTTTCTGTTTGAGCTGGGTTGGTTTGTGAACCTGCTGCTTGGAGGCCCTGGGAGGAATGTCGTGGCAGGGAGGCTTAGAAACAGCTGCACTGCACAAGAGGCACTCCAGAATGAGATGTCAGGTCTCCAAAGCCTTGAGACTGTGTGGAGAAGTGAGGGAATTTCTAGTGAAAATAAAACTGCTTTGCCTCTCTTATTGGTGGAGCATCCCAGGGTCATGTTGTGAAGCTTTGCAGGGCCGAGGATGAGCGTGTGTTGGTTTTGCTGTGAAGAAAGGCTCCACTCCTCCTCGCCTCCGATGGATTTAGGCTGGAAGAAGAGTGAGAAATGATGTGACAAGCACAGTACATCTGCTGCAGATTTGGTGATGCTGAGTTCCCAGGCAGATGTTCACCACCCCTCCCTCCCACCCTGCAGAAGCCAAGCGAGGCTCTCTCAAAACCAATCCAAGACCCTGGGAGCTCCCATGGCAGTGCCATAGACCCCATTTCTGGGAAGAGAGTGACTTCCCAGGTGGGCAGCCCTACCCTGTGTTCACTGACCCCTCTCTGAGGTGAAGGGACCTCCTTGTTTGAGGTCATTTTGCCCAAATTGCAATGCCCAGCCTGGGACCAGCCCAGACTCCTGCCCAGAGGTGACCCCAGAGCCTGTACTGACACAATCCACCTTCCCCCCTCCTTTCTGTCTGTCCTTCCAAGGTCCCCCTCCTCTGGTGTCAACACAAGCTTAATGAAAAAGCAGCAGATGTTCCTCTGATTTCAATTTACTCAGGATTTTAACCTGATGCAAATAGGAGTTTGCATCCAGCTGTGACGAGGCAGTCTGGGCTCAGCCCGACAGCCCTGCCTGCAGATTTCCTACCTGTCCCATTGCTGTGATGGCAGTGACTGACTTCCAAAAGTCCTCTCCAGGACACTGTCTCTGCCAGGCCTTGGGATCTGGGACCTGCAGAGCTCCTGCAGGCTGGTGAGACAGCGCTGGGATCTGTGGGAGAGCATCAAGTGTCCTTGTGGGCTGGGGGGAAATATTTGTGTGTGTTTTGGAGGTGTCTCATGAAACTGAGTAATAACTGAGAAGGAGAGAAGTCAATAGAGAGTGATTCATCTGCCAGATTGAGCCTCCCTTTCCCCTTCAGGACTGCAGAAGCCAACTGTGATTTCCTGGCCTTATCTCCTCTCCATGTGGGCAAACAACAAACTGACTCTTCTGTCGCTGCCCGGAGTGGCTTGAAGATAGTCAGGCACAGGGAGGGCTGGTTTGTTTGTTTGATGGGAGAGACGTGGCTTTCTCCTCTGCCTCGTGTTTTCACCACCTGAATTCCTTCATGGATGCTCCTGCAGACTCACTGCTGTGGCCCCACGGGGTCTGTGACCACCATCCTCCTCCTCGACCCTGCAATGCCGTAGTCGTGGCATGCACTGGAAGCTCAGTGGGCTCTCTGTACGTGGAGAGCAACAGCTCTCCATTCCTGAAGGACTCTGAACCACTCCCAGCCACCAGGACCAAACTTCTTCAGCATGGGAGGAATGAGCCCAGGGAAGGTGCAAATGCATCCCCTGGACTTCATCGCTTTCCACTTCTCCGGGAAAAGCAGGAAGGGGAAACAATCATTTTTTTCCTGCATAACATGAATATGTGCTCTGCAGAGCCAAAACTGTCGTTTGCCTCTTCCTGAGACACTTTTCAGCTGGTTTTGGTGGTGTGCAGAGCACAAAAGAAAAGGCACTCCAGTCCATACATCTTTTCATGTGCTGCCTCTCTCCTGCTGGAGCCCTGCAAGCCCCTAATGGCATGAGGATGGGCACAAGGGGAAGGAAAATCCTCATTCACTGGAAAAATACCCACAATTCCCCCTGGAGCAAAGCACAGGAGGAAGAAGTGTGGAGCCCATCAGAAATCTCAGCCTGATTAGGAACGGTGATGTCCTGACACGGAGCAGCAAATCACAGGCACCATCAGCCCACGCCAGAGAGAGAGAGACACACCAAGAATGGCCTATTTTCCACACCTCCAGTGTGCCCACGATTAGTGAAGGATAAAAATAATTAGCTGGAGTGTCTCAGGAATGATTGACAAGCACCCAGGGGTGGGAGTCTCCCCGATGAGCCGTCCTTGTCTCCAGCACCTCGAAAGGGAAGGAGAAGACTTTGCTGTGTGCCAGCTCTGGGCAGCTCCGTGGGAGTGGGATGGGCAGGAGGGAGCTCTGCACATCATTCCAGCTCAGGAGCTCGCTGGGCCTTCACACAGGGCCCATTGTGGGGGGCTGCTGCCCCTGAATCTGCTGCTATGGCAGGGAGAGGGGGTTGGTTGCACAGGGACAAGCTTTGGGTGTCCCCTCCTGCAGCAGGCAGGACGTGGCTCCTGCCATCCCTGCCCTCCCTCATCCACCCCTGAGCAGCCTCTGTAGTTTTGAACCTCATGGATTTTTCAGTTAATCATTAGGCTTGTTAATGGCACTGTGGAGCTGTCATGGATAATGGAGAGGGCTCAGGGCCAGGGCTGGGAACCTGCTTCCCAGAGTGGGGAGTGCAGGAAGGAGCTTTGCATCCACTCCCCTGCCTCCCAGGCCCACATGCCCAGCCAGGACCTCATCTTTTCCAGCCAGTTTCCCATGAGCCACCACGTGGATCCCCCTTTTCCCAGCTTTTTGCCTCTTCTTCCTCACTCTCCACTATTTAACCCACCACCTTCAGGCCAGTGTTTCCTGGCTCTCTGCTCAGCAAGGCACAGCTTGTCCCAAAGTCAGAGCTCATGAAGTGATGGACCCAGTGACTGCTTTTCCATCACCAATAAATTCACCAGGAGTTATTTGTTGTCTGAGTAAAAGCTGTGAAAGCATTCCAGCTGGGAAAGGGCAGCAGAGGGGTTTGCATTCCTGAAAACATCCACACATTTCACGTGAGCCTTTCCAAAATAAAAGGTCGGGCATGGGAAAACCCAAAGCTTCCAAACATCCTCTTTTGTGCTAACTCAGCACTTTTTAAACAAAACTGACCTAAATTCCTAACGAGGATTTTCCTTCCATTCCCTTCCCATCTAGCACAGCCTCAGCTTCTCTCCTGCTGTCTCCCTTGGGCCCTGATGGAACCATCACAGCAGAGCCCTGTCCTGCCCCTCAGACAAATTGACTTTGGGCTTTCCCATCTCTCTCTTCCCTTCCTCTTCCCTTTCAGCAGCCGGGACTCAAGTGATTAAAACCTCGGGAGGCAGGAGGGGGATGTTGATGGATGTTTTTGGCAATGCTGGTGGCATCTCTCTCTGTACTCCCTGCCAGGGAAATCCATCTCCCTGGAGTGACTGTGGTGGAACAGGGAGCTCCTGGCAGCCCCCAGCACCTGTCCAGCCTGGAGGGTTGATGCTGAGCATTTGAAGTGGCCTCCCCACTGCACTGGGAGCAGGCCAAGCTCTCCTCATGGCAATGGTGTGATGGGACAGCTCATGTCCCATCCCATGGGAGCAGTGTGCTCCGGGGATGGCAGTGGTCCAGGAACACATCCCAACCCCTCCAGCTCTGGGCTGGGCTGTCTCTGCCACCAGGAAAAATAACTGTGGCCAAGGATGTCCAGGCAGCAGATCTGGCTGGTTGTGCTGCCTGTGGATGTTTTAGGAAGAGATCCAAGCCGGATTGGAGTCAGGGGGGCTGGAGATTCCCGTGAGTGTCGTCTTGGGGTTCCAGATCAGGGTCCAGTGCTGGTGTTTATTTATCTGTTTGTATTTGTGGGTTTATTATATACTTGTATTAATGCCTTTGGGATCCATTTGTGGGGTCCATGAGAGCTCCTCACACACTTGGATAGCGGGAATAATGGGAGAGGGTCTGGAAGAACCCCTCAAAATGGGTCCCTCCCCAAGGAATGAAGAGCTGATACTCCATTAACAACACCAGCATCACCTCCCAGCTTGTCCTGTGAACTCTGAGGCTCCTCAGCTGGGGCTCAGAAGGGTCATGTCTGCTTGGACCTGGGACAGAGCCTGGTGAGAAGGTTCCTGGTGTGGTGGGATTGTGAGCAGGTTCCTGGTGTGGTGGGATTGTGAGCAGGTACCTGGTGTGGTGGGAGCTGGGACTGGGGAGCAGGTACCTGGTGTGGTGTCACATCTCAGTCTCAGGAGGAGAACACCCTTAGAGGAGTTGCTGCTTTTCAGCCCATAACGTTTCAGAGGTGTCTGATGGAGAACAATAGTTAGAACTGCCAGAAAAGAGAAAAAATAAAAAGTCAAGAAAAAAAACCAAACCAAACCAAACCAAACCAAAAAAAAAAAAAAAAAAAAAAAAAAAACCCAACAAAAAAACAAAAAAAAAAAAAAAAACAAACAAAAAAAAAAACACCAGAAGGAAATACAACTATTTCTGCTGTGGAAACTCCTGGGAGCCGTCACTGAGACACTTTGCACTCACTCCCCTGCTCTTTCCTCATCTCCTTTCCCAGGTCAGGCCAAACCTGCCCGGGTTCACCATCACCCTCTGAGAGGAACGAGAACCCCTGACCAAAACATTTCCCCCGTTGACGTGTTGTTGCCTTTTTTGCTATTGATTCCTTAATTAAAAGAGAATAAAATTCCACCCAAGGAGACATTTCTCCGAAACACTCCATCAGTCAAAATAAAAAAAGGAGAGGAAACAAAATCAATATCCTATTTCAAAAAAAACCCACATTTGGGAGCAGATTTTGGAGCAGCCCCAGGTAGCACATCTACTCTCTTCTCTAAATTGTTCTGTTAGCCCTGTCTTCTCACGCTCCCCAGTCTTTTTCCTTTTTGCTGTTGTCCTTTCCTCTGGATTTTTCCCACAAATCCCACAATTTTTGGTAGAGCTCTCACCATTTTTAGAGGGTGAAGCTCAGGGAACCTGCCTGTTTTCCTGCAGGGTGCTGTGCACAGGCACCCTGTCCCTAAGGATGGGCAACACCTCTATCTTTGTGCTCCTCTCAGAGAAAAAACCTTGGAAAATCACCAAGACACAGCAAAACCAAAGCCATTACTCTCAGAATCCTTCTGTCATGGCTTTAAGCAGGATTCCTGCTACTCCAGCCCCATTTTCCTACCACTCTGCAATTTGCAGACTCTCTGGGAATGCTGTATTAATGGCTCTGGCTCCGTGGGGAGCCTTCACAGAGGGACCTGAGTGTGAACAGCAGCCCGGGGGAATTCCCTCTGAGCAGAGGTTTAAAGATTTGGGTAATTTATCTTAAAATGGGGATGTGCTAATGGTTCAGGCAAGGAAGAATGATCCCAGGAAAGGCTGCAGGACCAGAGGGCAGACAAGGGCACTCAGAGTGTCTGTGAAGCTGAACCTTTTCCACTGGAGCTGTGCTGGTGCCTGATAAGGGATTCAGACCCAACCCAGACGTGTGTCAGTGCTGGAACATTGGGATTGATCGTGCTCTGGCCTGGGAGGGCTGGGTTTGCTTTCCTTGGAAACGTGGCCAGGCTGTGTGGGAGATAAGGAATTGCACTGCATTGATCCAGCTCTCCTGCTGGAGGTTGGACTCATCTCCTGGGATCTGCTCAGCTCCCACTGCTGCCCTGGCTGAAGGTCTGCAGGGCCCCTGACCTCTGCAGCTCAGGGACACATCCCTGGGGTCAGAGAGCCCCACCTGGGACCTGTCCTTGCATGATGCCATCTGTGTTGGTCTGTTTGATCTTTAAACGCTGTGCACAGCACTTAAAATGTACCTGGGGGTTGTTCCTCCTTTGCCAGAGCTGGGGTGTGGCTGCAGTCACACTTTTCCATGGGGAGCTGGTTGGCATGGCACGCCCAGGAGTCCTGTGGGACCTTCTCTGGCACAGCAGTGAGAGAATCTGGGGTGTGAGAGGCTGCCTGAGAGGCTCAGGGCATTTGTGTTGGACAAGAAGTGTCCTTAACCTGCCAGAGCCCCCGTGCCTGATGCCCCAGAGGGGCTCAGTCCAGCTCCTTGCACAGCCAAGTACTGGGGAGAGGGGAGGGAAGCAAAGTGCTGACAGATCTGGGACGTGGCACAGGATTAGTCTCTTTCCAAGGCCTTCATTCATTATTTCTGATGGTGTCTTACCCCCAGGAGGGTTTGGTTGGTACCCAGATCAAAGCTCCCCTCTCCCAGCCCAGCCCTGCCTGTGCCGGCCCCGTCTCGGTGCCACCGAATTTCCATCTCCCCAGTGGCTCTCCCTGGTGTGAACTGCCCTCAATTCCTCCACAGCAGCTCAGCCAGGGATCTGAGTGGGAATGTCTCCTGATGGAAGGATGGGAAGAGCATCACTCAACGCGATGCACAGCCCGTTCCTGCCTAGGAAAGAGGAATCTCCAAGGACTCCCAGCTGGAGACCTACAAATGAATGTATTCACAGAATCACAGACTGGAAGGGACCTTAAAGACCATCCACTGTCCCAGGTTGCTCCAAGCCCTGTCCAACCTGGCCTGGAACATCCAGGGATGGTGCAGCAACAGTTTCTCTGGGCAACCTGTGCCAGGGCCTCACTGCCATGGCCTGGAAAAGGTGCTGGACAGGGATAGATCCAGCAGGGTTGTACTTATGTTTCCAACAGCCACAGCACAGAGATGAGCTGTGGGCAACACCCCACATCCTCCACATCCTCATCCCATATTAGCCCATGTCCATCACAGCCATGTCTTGGAAGCCTCTCCATCCCTCCAAACTGACATCAGGTGCTCAGTGCCTGGAACAAGTGTCTGTGCCCAAGTACAGGTGGTTGGGTCAGGAGATCTTGTCATTGCTGCAGAGGGGAGACAGGAGCTTTCCCAGTGCTGGTGGGTCCATCCCAACATGTCCATGGAGAGCAGCACAGGCAGCAGCCTAAAATCCAGCCCAGCACCCTTCCAAGTGACCCAGAGTGAGTGGGGGTGAAATATCTTCATCCTTTCCCTCTGTTTGATCCTCCTGCTGTGCAAACAGCTGAGGGTGGAGAAACCACAGCAACAGATCCTTCCCTGGGAGGGTGGGGAGGCCCTGGCACAGGTTGCCCAGAGAAGCTGTGGCTGCCCCAGCCCTGGGAGTGTCCAAGGCCAGGTTGGACGGGGCTTGGAGCAACCTGGGCTAGTGGAAGTGTCCCTGCCCATGGCAGGGGATTGGAACGAGGTGATTATTAAGGTCCCTTCCAACTCAAACCATTCTGGAATTCTACAAACCCAAAGGCCTGCCTCTTCCATGGAATGGCAGTGACACTTCACATCCCAGGCACAGGAAATGCCAGAGGGATTTTTCCCAGCTTGGCCTAAAGTTTTGTCTTTTCTCACCCCTTTCCCATTCCATTTCCTCAGTGACACATCCCAGCAGCCAGATCCAGGTTTTCTGCTTCCTTCTCCAGCCCTGGGCTGGAGCTGGGAAAAGCAGCAATAACCACTGCTTTGGAGTGGGGACATGGTTTGAGGGGGAGCACATGATAAAACTGTGGCCTTTAAGGGAAGGAGGAAAAAAAAAAAGAAAAATCATCCTTCCACCTTAAAAAAAAAAAAAAAATCAATCCTTTCAGACCCAAAGTAGAAAAAAAAAGCCTCTTCAAAGTGCAGTCTGGGCATGACAAGGCACGTCTGTGATGTCTCCATCCAGTGACAGAGTGCCTGGCATGGGTGGGAGCAGGCAGGGCACCTCTCTGTCATACCAGGTGAGCACATCCCAGCTGGCCAGGCTGGGAAATGCCACTGGAGAGGAGGGGGCAGAGCCACTGGGACTGGCTGCCCTGGAGGGAGGATGGGATGGGCAGTTCCCCTGGTGCTGAGCAGCAGGAGGTGATGCCCTCCTTGCTCTCTGTTCCAGGGGAGAGGATGAGTCCTTCCCTTCCCCATGGGTTGGTGTGCCAGGCTCCCAGCAAAGCCCATCCCATGGGAAATGCAGGATTCAGCTGTGCTGGGGCTCCTAGGCCTGGAAGGGACCGCTAGGATCCTACACACCATGGCTAATTAACAGAAGAGGTGTTGGCTAATGAGCTCCAGGCATTTGCAGCCTCAGGATGGATCCAGATGATCAAGCCCCAAACCTTAACAACCCAAGTCCCAATCTCCTGCATCATCCAGCTGTGCTCTGCATCCTGAATTTCCATGGTACCTCCTGGTAGGAGACAGGCAGGATTTCTCCCACCCCATCCTGCAAGAGAGGAGATCTAAGAGCAGCTTCCCCCAGGAGGAGGGGACCAGCTCAGGTGGTTTGCTCCTTTTTTTTTAATGAACAGTAATAATCCTACTCTTTTTTTTTTTTCTCCCCCCCCCTCTTTTTTTTTTTCTAACAATTTGAAAATATCTGACATACGGGAAAAAATAATGAATTCCTTTTTTTCCCCTGAGTTCTCTGATCTGTCACTCTGCACCCAGGAGCGGCACACGGGGAGGGGGAGGCAGGGGGTGCTGGCCTACATTGGGGAGATAATGATGTTCCTGCAGATGCCCCCTTCCAGGAGAAGGTTCAGGAGTTGTCCTGCAGCTGAGGGGAGCCAGGGTCTGCCAAAGCCTTTTCCTTTAGCTTTGTATTTCTCTTTGTGGGAGGGTGTTGGAGGCGATTTGTGGCTACAGCAAAGAGAGATGTGCTTGGAGCATCTCTCTGCAGCCTCACAGGATCCTGTGGGCTCAGGGACTGGATCCACCAGGTCCCTGCTGCCTCCAGGGGAGGTTAACCCAGAGCTGGGCTGTTTAGTTCCAGCATTACCCCCAAAAGTTCCCTGTGCTGGGGTGGGGTGTGTGACAGGGGTCACATTAATGAGTTTGATTGTGACAGTAGGAACAAGGCCAGGTGGGCTGGTAATTTTTCCTCTTTTCCTATCCCATCCCTCCCAACACTTCTGGGAAGCTTTACCCTGACTTTCCTCCATCCTGACAGGCAGAATTGGAGCCATTAATCACGATTGTCCTGGATCACACATCCATCTCTCTCAAACCTGGGCAGTACCCCTTGGTTTAAGGGCAGACACAGCAAAGCAAAACAGCTCCCTCACAAGTCCCCCAGCCCTGAATTAGGGCTTGGCAGTAGCTGTTGACATGAGCCATCCAAAAACACTGACTTGATGGGGAGAATTAAACAAGGACCTGGCAGGTGCAGCATATTCATTGGGGTTCTGTTGCTCTTTCAAGTGGGAGGGGAAATTTTAAGTTTTTTACTCTTTATAGGGAGAATATTCCAAGCAAACAAACCATACCCAGCCAGCTACCTGCCTCCACAGCATCTGGCCCTTTATTAAAGCTTGGAAGGGGGTTGCCAAAACTTCTTTTTCCCCTTGTATAAAAGGCTTTTCAGTAGAATGCCAATGCTCACTTATCCCGTATCCGATCTCCTTATGTTTTCTCCAAAAATGGATCCTGCCCAGAGCCCAGTCTCACAAAGGATTTCAGAATTTTGAAATTTGGTTTAATTCCAACCCATTGTGAAAACTGAATATTTGAAACATTCTCTAGCCAAGAATCTGGGACCAGAGCCCTTCTCACTACGAAAAAACAAAGAGTATTCCAGAGATATTACTCGATATGACCTGGAGAGGGATTTAGTGGGGGAAGGTCAGCTCCTCCGGGACAGTGAGTGGGAAAGGGGAGCTGAGCTTTGCTGCAATGAGATAAAACCATCTCTGGGAAGCATTTCTGGGTGTGAGGGATTTGCATTCTCCAGCAGGACACCATCCCACTGGAAAAATCAATCCTGTTGACCCCAGAAACCTGGAACACGTGGGACTTTCAGCGGCTTGATGAAAACAGAGATGAAACATTAGGGAGGAAAGAGGAAGAAAAGAGGGGGTTGGGAATATTAGGGGTTTCTTTCCCATGAACTGCTCAGTGTGAGGAGGGTCCATGCATCACACTCAGCTGCAGAGACAGGAGGGAAGCAGGGACACAGGTTGCTCCATTGGGTGTGCTTGGGATGGAGAGGAGGCAGCAGCCCCCCAGCCCCCCCCCCCTCACACACACACTGAAGGTGCCACAAGACAAATAGGACCGAGAAAGAGATGCACTATTTAAACTTTCATCACTATTTTTCTCCCTGGCTCCCCTTGTTCCCTTTGATTTATTTTTCAGTGTGTTTTCCCCAGGCTGTGCTGTTCTCCTGCATCTCTTTCCTCTCCTCCTCCTTTTGGCAGCACAGCCAGCACTGTTCTGAGGGCACCCACAGCTGCCCAAAATTTTTCAGGCTGTCTGGGCTGAGCTGGGGGGAGGAATGAGGCAGCAGAGCAGCATCAGGCTGGGGAAGATGTGGGCAGGAGATGGAGGGGACAAAAGGGACCTGTAGACACAACATCCTCCTTTCTTGTCCCTCCCTGACCCAGCAGGGACTCGGGAGCCCTTCGTCAAGACTTGTCTGTGCTGCACAGACCATGTAATCCCCATCCAAGAGCCCCATCCCACTGCCACCCTTCCTAGAGCAGTGACCCTGCCAGGGCTTGGCATGGCATTGCTGCAGGAAGGGTGCCAGTCATACAGGCATTCTCCAAACCACCAGCCTTCCATCCCATGCCAGTCTCAGCAGGGCCAGGGGCTGGCAGCACACAGGGAGGGGCTGGAAGCTTAGAAGTGATGCCAGAGCTTGTCCCAGAGCCAGTGTGGCCTCTGTGAATTGACCATGGACAACACAGGCTGGATTGTTTTCAGCCTGCCTTATGTTGGGAAGGATGCAAAGAGCTTTGCCAACTGTTTTCCTTGCAGAATAATAGAATCATGGAAAATGCTTCGGATTGGAAGGGACCTTAAAGACCATCTCATTCCAAGCCCTCTGCCATGGGCACCTTCCACTAGCCCAGGTTGCTCCAAACTTGCCCAACCTGGCCTTGGACACTTGAAGGGATGGGGCAGCCACAGCTTCTCTGGGCAACCTGTGCCAGGGCCTCCCCACCCTCACAGCCAACAATTCCTTCCCAATATCCCATCTCTCCCTGCCCTCTGACAGTGGGAAGCCATTCCCTGTGTCCTGTCCCTCCATCCCTTGTCCGAAGTCCCTCTCCAGCTCTCCTGGAGCCCCTTTAGACACTGGAAGGGGCTCTCAGGTCTCCCTGGATCCTTCTCTTCTCCCGGTGAACCCCCCCCAGCTCTCCCAGCCTGGCTCCAGAGCAGAGGGGCTCCAGCCCTTGGAGCATCTCCTTGTCCTCTCTGTACTGAGGAGCCCAGCACTGGGTGTAGCACTGAGGTTTGGATCTCCCCAGAGTGGAGCAGAGATGCAGAACCCTCTCCCTTGACCTGCTGGCCACTCTCTTTTGCACAATCCAGGGTCCAAAGATAAGGATAAAGAAGGGCTGAGGTTCATCCTGCTGGGCCTCTGCAGACAGGAACAGGCTCCGGGTTTCAATTGCAGGATGGAAAGGAACATCTGGTTGGTCATGCTTGGAAGGGGGGATATTACAAGCTGGAGTCAGGACTTTCAGCCCTTCACTGCCCCCATTTAACCTCACACCACTCTCTGTATTGTCCCTTTTTCCTTACCTGCCAAAGAAAAGGATTGAAACCCTAATTGCATCGGGAAGGGGAGAGTTAAATGGATATATGTCGAGGTAATGGAGGGGAATTTGCCATCCAGGGTCAGGTTTCCCCCAGACCTCAGGCCCCCAAGCCCCACAGCCCTGCCCTGAGTCCCCAGTCAGAGCTGCCCTGAGGAGCCCAGCCCACGAGAACACTCAGACACAGCGAAATCTCTGCCTTTTAAGTGTTGGACAAAACCTAAGAGCCTGTTTATATCCTTCCTAGCTCTGAAGAGCTGCTGGAAATCGGAATCCTAAATGTGTAAAGGCCTGATAAATGAAAAGCTGAACACTCCTGGAGCTGTAAGCTGCTCTGCAGTGGTTTAGGCCCTCACAATTTGCAGCCTTCAGGGCTGATAATACAGCAAGACCCTGGGCAGTCTGCTGGAAAACTCTGCCAGAAACACAATCCTTGTAAGGGGATTCTCTTATCCAGTGTAGCAAGCTCTGTCCTAAAAACAGTTTTATGTTCTAGCCCCTTTTCCTCCCCTGGGGAAGCTTTCCTAGACACTTGATGAAACAGAGAACCTCCTTTCTCCCCCAGCATCCAAATTTTCCTTCTTTTTCCTTCACCTTCTCCCAGTTCTTTCACTGCAACCAGTCACAGCCTCCCAGCCTTCATTTTGCCAATTAAACAAGCCAACCTCTGCTGATCTGACCTGATAGGAGTGCTGCTCCTTTCCTTTGATCAGCCCCCCTGAGTTCAGCATCCACAAGTGTGGCCAAACCCCACCCAGGATCTGGAGAGCATCGTGCAGAGCAACACCACTGGCCCCTCCAAAACACCCCCAAGGCTGGTGGGGAAAGCAGGCATTGGCTGGGAAGAGGAGGCAGTTCCCTGCAGTGATCAGAGAAGAGGATGTTCCCACCCCAAATGATGCACAGAAATGATACAACAGCTAATTAACTCTTCATTTTGCTGAATATCATTAACACTGTCAAAGTCACCCCTCTCCCAAGTCTTGCTATGTTGACCCCCTTTTGGATTAGGACAACATCACAGATTCATAGAGTATTTTGGGTTGGGAGGGAACTTTAAAGGCCATCTATTCCAGCCACCCTGCCATGAGGGGCAACCACTAGATCCTGTTGCTGAGAGGATCAGGATCTTCCAGGGATGCGAGGAGCCCAGAGGCTGTGGGCTGAATCCTGCTCCGATCCCAGGCACCTTGCCAGCCAGCAAACCTGCACTCCAAGAGCCCCAGCGTGGAGCAGAGATGGGATTTGCAAAGGAAAACCCTGTTTGCAGGGTTTGTATTCCCAAGTCTTCCCCAGAGCAAGCAGCTGAGTGAGGGTCAGGGCAGTGCCAGCTGCAGTCACGCCCAGCAAGTGTTCTGTGGTGCCCTCATAAGCCTGACTTGTCTACAAGAGCTGAACATCCCTCTCTGACAAGCTGGATGCGGTGTCTGAATACACAAACACTTCTCTGCACCAGAGCAAAGCTCCCAGATGCACAGGAGGGTTGGCTGAGCAGACTGAATCCCTCCAGGCTGGCTCCCTGGGGCTTCCCCTGCTTTCCTTAGTGTGGAGACAAAATACAGGAGCAAAGGTGCCCTTGTTCAGCTTGGCTCCTTCATCTCTGAGGGGCTTCACGTTCTCACTGGGAGGCAGCTGTGCCACCAGGTACCACTGAGGAGGCTGGGGATGCTTTTCATTCATCAGAGAATCATGGAATCCCAAAATGGATTGGGTTCTAGGAGTGTCCTTAAAGCTCATCTCATTCCACCCCCTGCCATGGGCAGAGACACCTCCCACCAGTCCAGGTTGCTCCAAGCCCCGTCCAACCTGGCCTTGGACACTTCCAGGGATCCAGGGGCAGCCACAGTTTCTCTGGGCAACCTGTGCCAGGGCCTCCCCACCCTCACAGAGAACAATTCCTTCCCAATATCCCATCTAACCCTGCCCTCTGGCAGTGGGAAGCCATTCCCCCTTATCCTGTCCCTCCATCTCTTGTCCCCAGTCCCTCTCCAGCTCTCCTGGAGCCCCTTTAGGCACTGGAAGGGGGTCTCAGGTCTCTCCTGAGCTTTCTCTCTCCAGGCTGAACACCCCCAGCTGATTTACACTTAGTCTTTTAGCCTTGGGGCCAGGAAGCACCTTGCAGTGATTGTGATCCCCAAGAGCATCCTCTGGTCACTGTTATTTATTTAACACCCACGTGAGATGAGCCCAGAGCCCTGAGTGGCACAGACCCCATGGGGAAGGGAAGCCCTGAAGATGAGCAGTGCCTTATCCAAGGGATCTCATTCCTCTGGGGACGCTTGTGCTGGGTCTAACTCCAGCTGAACATTCCTTGTAGGTGTTTGGCTCAGGACAATCCTCAGGGGCCCCTCAGCACCTGCCTCTCCAGCCCAGCTGCTGAGTGGCCCTTCCCCAGCAGGGAGTGTTTGGGGTTGAAGAGGTTGGTGCCCAGAGGAGGAGGCTGGTTCCACAGACCCGGCAGTGAGGAGGTACCAGCCAGAACAACAACAGAAAAACAGCCTTAATTAGGGAAAATGTACTGGTGGCTGGAGGGCTTTTTGCTTCCTTCACTTCCAGGACCTGGCTGCTGGAGGATCCTGTTATCTCAGTAAATATTTTTAATAATTGAGGTTCTGTTTGCCTTCCACATCATTGTCCAGCTGCCGGGAGCATTTAAAGGCGTCCATGTCATTCCTTACTCAGAGCCAGTGTTAGCCTGGGGTGTCAGTCCAGCACTGAGAATTCTGTGTGGGCTCACTGATTAATCAGGGAAGTCATGCAGGGTGGGACAGAGAGCAGGAAAACCTCTAACAGCTCATTTAAAAAGTTGCTGAATGCACAGCCCAGGAGCACCATCATTTAATTGAGTTTCTTTATGCTGATGTGCTGCAAGATGGACTTTTCCAAAGGGCAAGGAGCAAACCCCAAGCTGTCGCTGCCCATCCAGGCAGCCCACAGCTATGGAGAATGGATTAATGCCTGTGCAAGGCTGGTTTAAAAATATTCATCAGTTCCTGTGTTTTGACAGAAAAGGAGGGGTTTGGTGGGGAGCAGCTTGTCATCGTTTGTTTGGAAAGTTTTGTCTGCAATGAAAAAAGGGACAAATTCTCCAGCCGAGGTGCTGAAACCTTCTGTCTCACTGCCCACCCCTGAAGGCCTCTAAACAATGTCCATTTGGTGATTATCTGTCTGGACTCCCATTCCTTAAACAGCTCCATGTCATAGAATCACTGAGGTTGGAAAAGCCCTCTGGGACCATCGAGTCAAACCATTAACCCAGCACTGCCGTGTTCCCCACTAACCCCTGTCCCCAAGTGCCACATCCACACAGCTTTTGAACCCCTCCAGGCATGGGGACTCCACCACTGCCCTGGGCAGCCCATTCCAGTGCTTGACCATCTTTGCAGTGAAGAAATCTTCCTAACATCCAACCCAAACCTTCCCTGTTGCAATTTGGGGCCGTTTCCATCCAGTTCTCTCTTCCTGTTCGTGTGGGCGTGAGCCATCCTGGATCCCTTCTCCTTCATTTTAAGCTTTCCAGGCATGTGTGGGTTAACTCCATTTGCATGGCTGTCAGGAATAACCCCCCTTGCAACCCCAAACAAGTCTTCCTATTTATATCCCTGGTTTAATCAGGAAGGCTAGTGTTTCCAGAGCTACGTGATTAAAAATTAGGAGACCGGATTCTGTAGTGGTGCCTTATAATAACAACCAATCCTGGGAGCACAGTAGATGAATAATGGATCATGGCTCTGTGCTACCAGCTTCTTTCTTCTTCTCCCCTTTTTATCTTCCATTCTTCTCTTCCTCCTCCTCCTCCTCCTACTTCTCCTCCTCCTCCTCTCCCAGGCTGGAGTTGAAATGGGGAAGGAAGGAATACATCCATCCTTCATTTTGCAGGAGTTAGAGAGACATCACTGATTCCTCTTCATCAGACCCTCCTCCCCAGCCAGATCCCCTCTCTGGGAGCCCGGAGACATCAATAATTCAGGGCTACGTGGAGAACTGGGAGTCATAACCACTTTCTTGGGAAGACATAACCAGGAGCCCTCCTCTCCTCATTGCCATAAACAGCTCCCCAAATCTGGCTGCTGCTCCAGTAGAGAGAAAAAGCAGCAAAACAGTAAAAAACAAGGAATTTTGTCACTGGGCAGACAAGTGGTTCCATGTTTGTCTGCATGGTGTTGTCCTCTATCCCATGATATCCCCTCATGGGCAGCTAAGGGACAGGTGGACTCTGTTGCAGGGGTGATGGTGCTGCAAGAACACTAGAAAAAAGTCAGGAATGTCAAACATCCCACCATAAAAGTTCCTGCATAAATTCCAGTTCTTCAGAGAAGTGCCTGTGGGTTGGTTTTTTTCCCTGCTCCACAAGATGAATTTTCAGTACTTTACAAGCTGAGGTCAAATTCAATTAATGGCTTCACTGAGGGGAAAAGAACTACTGAAAAATATCAGACTTGTTTCTCAACAGTATAAACTCATCTAATGAAAGGGTGTTTTAAAAAAAGAAATTAAAATGAATCCTTCCTTAATAGTTAAAACACCAGAACGGAGCAGAATCATTCCCACTTTCGTATTTCGTTGACAGACGTTTCAACCAACCCAAACCACAGATTTTTCACTCCTTTTTCCATTCTTGTAGCCTGAGAAAAAAAAATGTACATTTTGGATCCGTGTAGAAAAGCTTTTTTTTTTTCCCCAGTCCTTGAGTTCCACTCACTGAGCTGAAAAATCCCATTACTGGCAGCTCTTGGCTGCGTGTGTGTGTGTGTGTGTGTGTGTGTGTGTGTGTGTGTGCCCAGCGGGGTGTGCCCTGCCCGCCAGTCCTGGGCTGGGGCATCCTCAGGGAATGTAATCCCTTCCCATCTCCCACACCCTGGAGGAGCCAGAGAGGAGTTTTTAAGTGTTTCTTGTCCAGCTACAAGGCAGGGGCAGTTCAGGAGCAGAGACGGACTCGGGGATTTCGGGGAGGGCTTTGGCCAACTGTGGTGTGGATGTTGAGAGGCTCAGCTTGGGAAGGGGGAACAGCACTGGCTTGGAACAAAACCAGCTCCACTTTGGTGGAAAATTGGCACATTTTCCCCCACTGCATCCCCTCTGGAAGGATGCTGGAGGTAGGAGGGTTTGCCACCCGCTTCTGAGACATTTCTTCCTAAATCCTTTACTAGCACAAGCTGTTCCGCTTGGGCAAGATGGGCTGAAGCAGGGATGGCTTTCCACTGTGTCTTTTACATTCCTCATGGCTTCTTAATTCCTCAGGGGCTCCAGGAGCTCCCAAACAGGCCCTGCATGGATCCATAGCAAAACCAGCATTTGGTTTCCCAAAGGACGTGGATGGGAAGAGCTAAATACCTTTGGGTGGTGATTTGGGCCTGAAGGGCTCTCAGCGTGGGGGTTCACAGCAGCTTTGGGCAACAGGTGGGCCAGGAGGCTCCCTGCTATTTCCTTGGAATAGTGCATTGCATCTGTGAGGCTGGGAATGCTGTGACAGAGCCAGGGAGAGGGAGGGTTGAACTTGGGTGTCACAGAGCAGAAGTAAAAGTTATTTTGTCTTATTAAGTCAGGAACTTTTTATCTGCTGATGAAACACCCACCAATGGTCAGTAAGACCACATGGTTCACTTCTGCAGAGCACAGTTTGGAACAGGCTGGAGTCTCCACCCATCCCTGGAGGGGTTTAGAAGCTGTGTAGATGTGGCACCTGGGGACAGGGGTTAGTGGTGGGCTTGGCAGTGCTGGGTTAAATTTGGGCTCGATGATCTTAGAGATCTTTTCCAAACTAGATAATTCTGTGATTCCATGAAGAGCTGGACTGACAGCTGTGCAGAGCTCTCCATCCCCAGAGCAGGTCCTGGCTGGAGCAGACCCCTCAGGGTGGTGGAGATGAAAGCTCTTCTCAGCAGGATTAAAGCCCAGTCCCTCTCTCCATCTGGATTTCCCATCTCTTACTATGCTGGGGATCCTTAGATGTGCCAAGCTAGTCCCAGAAGAGGAGACCATGCTCAGATGCCCTTCATCTGCTTCCCTGTTTCCACCCCTCCCTGTCTCTGGCATGAAATGCTTCCCAGCACAGTGAAGATGCCCAGGGGGGACAAAGCCCCATCCTGTAACTGCAGCCCCACACGGGCTGTCAGTGCTTCCAAAGAGGGCCGAGAACTCCAATGTCTCTGTGACACCCCTGGCAAGACCTGCTTTCACAGAGGGAGGTGCTGAGAAGCCTCCCCGTGTCAGAGGGAGGGGTCCCACAGCCCCCTGTGTGTGAGAGCAGCACAGACCAGGAGTGGGAGTGACGGGGAAATCAAAGCAGAGCAGGGAGTGCTCGGGGGTTCCTCCATCCCTCCGTGACCAAGGGCTGCCAGGGGAGCCCTCTTCAAAGGCACGAGTCTGGAGATCACACTCCTGATGCCCAGAACAAGTTATTCTCCCAAGTGCAGTAGGTAACAATCCAAATCCAGCTTTTCTTTCCCTTCTCCCTCAAATAACCCTCACCTTCCTCCCCCTTTCCAGCCAGAGGAACAGGGGTCACACCTCATCCCCTCCAAGCGCCGTATCCTGTGTCCAGCAGCAGCCAGAGATCCCTGGGGAGGAGCACAAGAGCAGGAACAGCAAGCAGGGATATTTAGTTCAAGCAGGGATGCTGCTTTCAAGTGCTCACCATCCTCCCACAGCTTGCAGCTCAGGGACAGCCAGGGCTTTGAGGATTTAGTAGCTCTTGGTGGATTTATCTACCACAGACCTGATCCCTCACACTCCTGCAAAGCTCCCAGGCACCTGACCCATGTCCCCTCGAAACTTTACCAGTTCCTGCTGCTGTAGTTCAAATCTGGGGCACAGTTTTCACGTGAGCAGCAAAAGCCAAGTGGCTGTGATGTGATGAGAGGGGGTTGGATGCTGCCACAGTCACATCCAAACCATCTGCAGAGGTTTGAGAGGTCACAGGCCAGTCCTGGCAGCCCAGATCCCACAGGTGACTCCAGAAAGGTTGTTTTCGTGCTTCAAATGACATTGTCTCCTCTGGGCTCTTTCTCTGCAGTTCCTCCAGATGATCCTGTCATTATGGGGGGGCCCATCATCAGCCTGAGAGCAGGAGACCCCCTGAACCTGACCTGCCACGCTGACAACGCCAAGCCAGCAGCTTCCATCATCTGGATGAGGAGGGGAGAAGTCATCAATGGAGCCACCTACTCCAAGGTGAGGCAGGATGGGGCTGGGGACACAGGCTGTGCTCTGTCCTGTCTTCAAAAGGGGTACCAGGCCTGGCACTGCTTCAACATAACCCCAAAACATCTGGGGCAGCACCCTCAGCTCTGCAGAGCTCAGGCTCTCAGCCCACATCCCTCCATAAAGCCTTCCCGATGAGAGGCTGGGAGGAAAACAGTGAGGAGGATGCACGTGAGAAATCACAAACTGCCACCAAAAGGAGCTCTGCTCTGAATTTGGGTTTTTGTACCTTGTAATCCCCTGGCATGGCCAGTCCTCCCCCTGCCACCCTCCCTGGGTGTGGTGTTAAAGCTTCATCCACAAACCCTGCCCCAGCTCCAAAGGTGGTTGCAGTGACATATGTCCCTTCCTCCCACTGCAGTTTCCCATGAAAAATTGTCAGGGCTGTTGGCATTTTTTAATTTAGACAGAAAGGCTTTATTGGGTCATAAAGGAAGTCATCAAAGAGCATCAGCAGCACACTCAGCTGGGCCCCCACATGTTCTCCTGTTTACGGGCGCCTGATGTCTGGTGAGCGCCAGAGATTCGGGAACACTTGACATTTCTAATGAAAATTTCTAAAGAGCAAAATCCGAGACCTAAAATGGGTCAGTTTGCAGCCATTTGTAATGCAAGCAAACTTCAAAGGAGGCAGCCAGAGCCATTCCTCAAGCTCCCCGAGATCTTTAATAAACATTTCACCCCCTGCCGCTGCTGTGAAGCCCCCACCCAGCCCCATTCCAGCACATCCCGATCTCCTTGGGATAGCAGAGGAGTCAGAACACCCTCCTTGCCCCCTCCTCCTCCTCAGCACCTCTGCTGAAGCTGAGCCACTTCCCTGCAGCCCATGGAGGAGCAGAGGGGGAACTGCCCCATCTCCCCGCATGTGGGGAGGGAGGCAGCACTAATTAAAGCCAGAGAAATCCGACCTCTCCCTCTCTCAAATCAAGTGGAATTAATTAAAATCCAGGCCGTTGACATGCAGTTGTTTGTAGCTCGTTCCTTTCCCCTCCACTGCAGACTGACAGGCCCTGGGCAGACAACTTTGGAGCCCTCTCCCTTTCAGAGCCACAGGCAGTGGGGAGCAGGGAAGGAGGAATGTCCCTCCTTTAATATATTTCCAACAAAAAAAACCTTCCAAAGCAGAGCTTTCCAGGCTGCAGCTCCACCTCACACACAGCACAGACATTTCCATGGCATTTTAAGCAGCTAGCAGGGATGGGCTGGGAGGGGAGCCCTGTTCTGCACAGGGGAGCATCTTCCACTCCTCCTGGACTCGGGAAAACCTCCCTTTCTGAGGCTGAACCTCTGTTTCCCCCTGACTTGCTGGAGGTTTCAATGAGGCCCTTCCACATTAAAAAAGAAAATCAGCCTTCAGAAAAACTTACAGCCAAATTTAGACATTTTTTGAACGGGAAATTTTGGGGTCTGAGAAACTTTTCCCTTTCTAAGCTCCCTTTAAAATAATTCCCTGATTTTCCTCTTTCTGCTTTTTCAAGAAAACCTAACCCAACTCTCCTTTGATCCAGATATTCCAGTCAACCATAAAGAAACCCTGTTCAGGTTCCTGTTTGCCTGGAACCATTTGTGCTGAGGGAGAATTTCTTTGTTATTCTGAATTTCTAGTCCACCAACTGATCCATGTGCAGCCCTCTGCAATCCCAGCCCGGCAGCACAGAACAGCCAGGGCTGACTGAACCCCTCCTGATCCCTGTTGAAGCAAACAGGGAATGTTATAGGATCCTGCAGGATTTTGAGGCTAAACCCAGATAGGGGCAGAATTTCTGCACAGAATTGGGGTTCACCCCCCCAGCACAGCAGTGGGGCTGTTCCACAAGGGAGGGGCACACGGGGTGACAGCAGAGCAAGGACAAGTCACATACTGCATTTGTGTGTCCAGAGATGGGCAACAAGGGGCTGGAGAACCAGGAGGGGAAGGAACTGGAGCACCAGGAGCTGCTGGAGGGGCTCAGCCTGGAGAAAAGGAGACTCAGGTTGGACCTTCTGGCTCTGCAACTCCCTGACAGGAAAGGGGAGCAAGGGCAGGTCAGGCTCTGCTCCCAGGGAACAAGGGACAGGACAAGGGGAAATGGTCTCAAGTTATGCCAGTGGAGGTTTAGATTGGATATTGAGGAAAATTGCTTCACTGAAAAGGTGGCCAGACATTGGAACAAGCTGCCCAGGGTGGTGGTGGAGTTCTCATCCCTGGAAGTGTTCAAAAAACCTGTGGCTGTGGTGGATGGGGGGATGGTTAATGAGGGACCTGTCAGTGCTGGGTTAAGGGTTGGACTCAGTGATCTCAGAAGGCTTTTCCAACCCTAATGACTCTGTGATTCTGAGCTGACTGTGGTGACAATTGCTCATCACCGTTCCTTGTCTCCCGTACCTGAGAGGCACAAACCTGTGTGCACGAAGGCTGTGCCACAATGAGCCCAGGGAAAGGATTAGTCGGGAATAACAGAATCACTGAGGTCGGAAAACCCCTCAGAGCCCATCCAGTCCAACCATCAGCTCAGCACGGCCAAGGCCACCACGAACCCACGTCCCCAGGTGCCACATCCACACATCTGCTGACACAAGTTTATCACTCAATAAACCCCTTGTCTTACACTGCGAGGAGCAAACTTCAAAGGTACAGACTTAGAGGGAAAAAAATGCCTGGCAGGGTCCGAAATCCAGAGTGTTGATAAACCAGAGAGAGGCCAGAGGTCAGGGAATGATTAAAAGACTGAAAACCACACAACATCTTGAGAGCCTGCAAGGGCTGCAGGGGTTTGATTTATCAAAGGCAGGGCTGTGGGGTGACGTGACCACGGTCTGTAAGAACTGTAAGAACTTTCAGGAGGATTAGGGGTTGGGAAGGGAGGGCTTCCAAGCTCCTGGGCTCCTGATAGACACATGGCAGGGCACCAGGGCTGAAGTCAAAGTCAGATAAATCCAGGAAAGAGACACAGTGCCAAGGCTGAGCAGGCAGACCAGGTTAACCACCACTGTGCCAGGCTTGGGAGTTTGTATCTCTGGCATCCACAGGTGCCATCAGTGATCACCAGCCCAAGTGGGGATGATTTACCACAGGCTGGTTCAGACCACAGCACAGCAGCCATGGCTGGGGTCAGTCCGTGCTGCTGGCACCACTCATTCCTGTGGGAAGTGCCCAGGTAGCTTTGTGCACTCACCTGCAGGAAGTGACAGGAGGGTCAACAATCCATTTGCCTCTGGCTCCCTCTTTCCTGGGATGGTGGGTGATGTATCTCACTTGGAGCTGTGCTCCCCAGGTCTAGGCACAGCAGGGCTGGAGGGAAACAGATGGGAGTTAAGAGCCCAATTCCCAGGGAAGAGCAGCGAAATTTGTCTTTGTTATTCCCCCAAGGCTTTTGGCAGATCCCAGCCAGAGGAATTGTTATTGCAGGGAGCTGCTTGGCTGAGAAGCTCATACTGTGCCTGCAGAGCCTGGAATGGGAAAGGGGGCCCTCTTCGGCAGGAAACTGCCTTTCCTGATCCCTTTTTCCCCCTTACAGACACTTCTCCGTGATGGCAAGAGGGAGAGCATCATGAGCACCCTTTTCATCGCCCCCTCCGACATCGAGAATGGGGAGAGCATCGTGTGCCGCGCCACCAACAAAGCCATTCCCAGCGGAAAGGAGACCTCGGTCACCATCGACATCCAGCGTGAGTTCACGGCCAGCTGAGCTACCTCTGGGCACTGGGACACCCCAGCCTGCCAGCCCTCTCCATGCCTGGGGCTGTCCACACAGCTCTGACCCCAGGCAGGAGCAGGATGCTGGGATTGGGGGTTTCCCTTTACTGGGATTTACTGGCGCGTTGTTACGGTGAAGTCACGGCCAGAAGATCTCATGTCCTGAGCTCCCTGGGGCTCAGGAACACCCCTACCACAGGGACATCCCGCTTCCCAGCATTTGTGCCTTGTGTCCCTGGTTTTGAGCAAAAGCAGCATCAGCTGCCCTGCTCTGGGTGGCCCCACTGTGCCCCCAGGAGTCTTTGGAGCAGAGATGGATCCCAAAGGGTTCTGGGTGAGCAAATGGCATCTCTGGGCACAGCTAGCAGTGGAGATAAGGCTCAGTAAGATCTCTGGTGCAAAATCACATGTTTCCAGCCTTACAAGCAGTTCCCTGATAGGGTTTTTGTATCATTCTCTGCTGGGATGGCGTGTGAGACAACTGATCGGGGGGAAGTGTCCCCCCCATGACACACAGGCAGCACCAGTCACCACCTCGTAGGGACAGGTGTGTCTGAAGAGCCATATCCTTCACCCTTTACTTTAAATCCACAGAGCAAAATCTTCTTTCCTCCAAAATTCACATTTCACAGGCCTCTTCTCTCCTCCTCTGCAGTCGCTGTTGCTCTCAGGCTCACCCTGACCCCCTCCAGACAGGCTCCATTTGCACACCCAGTTCCTGCAGCTGTATTTACCCACAATTTGCAAGAGCAGGGTGTTCAATATTAACATGCCAGCTGCTTTCCAGAGCCCAATTAAAACTGGCTGAACAAACTCAAGCACAGCAGAAAATTCACCATTTAAGACTTGCAGCTTTTGCTGCCGGAAGATTACCGGGCTCTTGGGTTGCTGGCTGCATGTCCTGACAGAACTGGGCAGATAAAATGAGATAATAGCCTGGGTTATTTCACAGCCAGCAAACAGTTACAATGGCTGGAGACACACTCACACTCACACAAACAACACAGAGCTGGAGACATCATTACACTGGGTACAGTGCGGGCAGGGGACGTGAGCTGAATCCCTG
Organism: Corapipo altera; assembly: GCF_003945725.1. Lineage (NCBI taxonomy): Eukaryota > Metazoa > Chordata > Aves > Passeriformes > Pipridae > Corapipo > Corapipo altera. Next base: position 5,456,687 of record NW_020884916.1, on the reverse strand, counting down.
AGCCCCCTGGAATCTGCTTGGAAAAGAGAGAGACCCAATAAAGAACACCAATTTCCACTCTGAGCCATTAAATGCTCCATGCTGTGAATGTAACAACAATAATATCCTACCCAGCTAATAAAAGTATGTTGTTCCTAATGAGGGCTAATGAGGATATCAATCTCCCAAAGCTGGATGGGTGATGGAGAGAGAGAAAAGTACCAAGATGGATTAACCAGGCTGAGGTTGGGATGGATTTTGACCCTGGTGCAAGAGCCAGCTCTGGCTGCATCTAGTCATAGTATCATGGAATCATTAAGGTTGGAAAACACCTCTGAGATAATTAAGTGCAGCTACTAACCCAGCTTTAGTCCCTTAGGTTTCACTCCCAACTTGGTAGACAACCAACTGTATTCACTTTGCAAAGAGCTAAAGGTGCTTTTCTGAAGCAAAAAAATTATCTGGGCCATTCATTTTTTCCTGGGGAATTATCCTGCAAAGGCAGGGTGGGCTGTGAACTCCTCTGCATCACCCTGCCAACAAGAGGGGGTCCTGCCCATGGGTCTTCTTCCAACATCTAGCAGAGAAGCAGCACCTTGGGGGGCAAAAGAAGTGGTTTCTGCAAGAATAAGGACAAGCAGGCTGGAGTTGTTGCCTGGGGAGCTCTTCCCAGACTGGCACAACCTGCTTCATCCCCCTGGACCCTGCACTCTCCACCTCCACTGGTGCAGGTTGAACTCACACCACAGGAAACGTTACCCAGCTGCACAGTTCAAAAGAGATGGCCTTGCAAAATAATCCCAGGGAACCAAAAATAATCCTTCCCAGGAAGCAGCAGCCTGGTAAATCACTCCTCCTGCTTTATTTCATTTGCAACTCAAAAGAACATCAGAAACTCTCACAGGCAGCAGAAAAACGCCGGGGTGGGGGTTATTCTTATGGAGGGTGTGAACGTGGTGGGAGGAATGATCCTCTTTCAGCTGATGCAAAGTCAAAGTTAGGCTCCCATCAATCTCATGCCTGACCATCTTAGCAGAAATGAAATAGCTGAGTCATAAACCCCTCCCCTTCCAAGTATAAAAATAAAGGGAGGGTGGGGGGAAAGAACTGGAAAAAAACCCCAGTGCAGGGTCTGTAATGGAAACACTAAGCGGCTCCAGCTGGAACATCTGTTCAATGTGATTTCCGTTCCACCAGCCACATCAAAGTCAGCCTCCTGTGAGTTATGCACCGAACATCACAAGTGGGATTAAAATCATGTTTAATAGTTTGATATGCCATAAACTATTTATACTGCAGGAGCCCAGTGGCTCCGTGGAAATGCACACCCGGCGTGCCGGGATGGGGAGGAGCAGGGTTATTGCTTATCCAAAGCCATTTGATCCAAGCCTCTGCACACACATGTGCACTCGCTCATTTTTACACCTTTTCCTGTCATGGCAAGAAGGGATTTGGCTGCATCTGTGTTGTTTTGCAGGACGTGGGAGGAGGAGAAGGAAAGTGGAGGGTGATGAGGGCCACATGGCTGTGCTGGAGGGTCTCCTGCTGCGCTTATCCTTGGAGCTTTGGAGTATCTGATTCCCTTTTGTGCTTGCCACTGGGGAGTGGAAAGCCCAGGGCTGAAGAGGCATCTTTGCCTTAGAGAAGAGGTTTGGAAGGGCTTTGCCCACAGGGGAGAGGAGCACGGAGAGGGATTTGCACCTGACAGTACAAGAGCCAGGAGGGTGCCTGCAGCCCACGGAGCTCAGCCCGTGGCCGCTCCCGAGGTGCTGAGTTAAAACCATGGGAGATGAGGGGTTTGCCAAGGTGCCCCCGGGGCTGAGGGGCGGGTCCCGGGGCGATGCCATCCCTGGGTGTGCGAGCGCTCGCAGCCGCTCCTCCTGCCACCCGTGGGCTGGCTCCATCCGATCCCATCGTTCACATTAACAACAAGAAGCCGGGCAGGAATTATAATTGTAACCGAGTGGAATTACATCCTGATGAGTTACAATTTGGGTCTTTTTTCCCTTTAAAATGCCCCGAAACACGCTGGCACACACAAACCCGCGCTGTCCGCGGCACCCGCGACGTTAGAAAGCCCGATCCCATTCTTGAAAGGCGAGATCAAAGACTTTAATTCATTTCCTTTGCTCTTTTTTCCCCCCCTTTTTTTTGTCTTTTTAATCTTTTTCATTATTATTATTTTGAGTGCAAGAGGGAGCCGGGCTCATTTTAATACAAAGAGGCTTCTCGGTAAATCGTAGGCACAGCTCCTAACCCATCAAACAATGGGGAAGCTACTAAAGAGAAGTGTGATTCATATTTAACAAAGGAAGGTGATTAGCTGTTGTTGTCTAACAATAGGGAAGTGTCAGGATGCCTGGGAATGAATTAGGAGCCCGCTATACATCTCTGGGCTGCTATGCGAGGGAAGCTCATTTATATTCCCAACTGCGCCCATCTTTATTGTCATTTGAATTGCACATTTTAAAATGAAATTAGGGTAAATTGAAAATACCTATAATTTCCCCGTCATAATTTCCCATCAGGAAGGCAGGTGGCTTTGCTCGCAACAAAGTCGGGCTCCGGCTGGGTAAATACCATGGGGCGGAGGAGGAGGCGCTGGAATGCTGTTGGAATGCTGCTGGAATGCTGCTGGAATGCTGCTGGAACGCCGCCTTTCCTACTCCCCTCCTGCCCAGCCAGCGGCACTGCCGAGGCCACCTCCAGGACTCCCCTTCTGGTGACCTTGCTGCGAGGATGGTCCCAACCCATCCCTCACCTCACAGGGCTGCTGTGGATGCTGCTCTCGCCCCAGGATGCCCAGTCAGAGGCAGGTCACTCCAGCAGGATCCTGACTGGGGAATGCTGGAGGAAGCTGGCAGAGGGAGAAGCCAGCAGGGAAACTTTCATCCCCATTAAACACAGCAACGCTCCTTGGGCTTGGTTATGGCCATGGCTTCACAGTGTTCCAGCAGGTAGCCACAAAGGCCAATGGATCCTGGCCTGGATCAGGAAGAGTGGCAGCAGGAGCAGGGAAGTGATTCTTGCCCTGGACTCAGCACTGGTGAGGCCACCCCTGGAGTGCTGTGTCCAGCTCTGGGCCCTCAGCTCAGGAAGGACATGGAGGGGCTGGAGCAGGTCCAGAGAAGAGCAACGAGGCTGGGGAAGGGACTGGAGCACAAGTGCTGTGGGGAGAGGCTGAGGGAGCTGGGGGGGCTCAGCCTGGAGAAGAGGAGGCTCAGGGGAGACCCCCTCACTCTCTGCAACTCCCTGACAGGAGGGGGGAGCCAGGGGGGAGTCGGGCTCCTCTCCCAGGAACCAGCAGTAGGACAAGAGGGCTGGGTCTTCAGCTGTGCCAGGGGAGGTTTAGGTTGGATATCAGGAGAAATTCTTTCCAGAGAGAGTGCTCAGCCATTGGAATGGGCTGGGCAGGGAGGGAGTGGAGTCACCATCCCTGGAGGTGTTTAAGGACAGACTGGATGTGGCATCAGTGCCATGGGCTGGGAACCACGGCAGGGTTGGATCAAGGGTTGGACTTGATGATCTCAGAGGTCTTTTCCAACCCAGCTGATTCCCTGATTCTGTGATCCTATGAAATAAAGCCCTGGCCCTGTGGCACTGACCCTGCTCCCAGCTCTGGGAGCCCAACCACCCCCTGGGCCAGTGGGTACTAATCAGCTTCTCCGACTCCCTGCCCTGCCAGCTGCAGCCTTTCCCCATTTTCCAGCAGGGAAGGGTGTTGCTGGGATATTTAGGAAGCGGAGAGAGGCAGCAGGTAGAGGCAAACACGTCACATGGCCTATTTTAGGACATATTTTTGGATATGTGCATCATTCCACCTCGAGGGCAGCAGAGCCCCTCAGCTGGGTCGATGAGCCCCAACACACCCTGCCATGGGTCAACTGATTCTTCAGGCACCCAAAAAACCCTCAACAAGGCCATTTCTTTCTGCTTTTTCCCCTCAAATGCAATCCCGTGCTTAAAACTTAAAGCTGGAGGTCTGACACCACCACCCCTCCCCCAGAAATCATGAAAAATTAAAACAGGTCTGGATATTCTTATTCCCATCTAAACATTGCACCCGTTTCTATCTTGCTTTCATTGGCCCTTTCCTGAATTTTATTCGCTGCTGAAGCATTTTGATGCTTTTCATGTGAAAAGGAGAGAAACTGAGCAGCAGTTGGGAGACTGGAGTGGCCTGTGACACGAGTAAGGCCTCGGCAGAGATGATTAAGCTGATGAAAGAGCAGAAATGCCACTTTCAACTTAGAGGAAAGACAAAATATCATCATTACACAGCGAGATATTAAATGGGAGCGTCTGAAAGCAGGCGAGTTTATGTCCTTAAATGGGAATCAGAGCCAGCAGTCACACTTTTGAAGTTAAGTGTTACATCCAGTGGCATCTGTGGCTCCTCTTCCTGCCTTATTCACTGAAATCCTCCAAGAGAAGAGCAGTGTTCATGGCATCAGCCTGTGTGACAACCATTAGATGGCTTTCAACTGAAAAATGGCTTCCCACTGCCAGAGGGCAGGGTTAGATGGGATATTGGGAAGGAATTGTTCTCTGTGAGGGTGGGGAGGCACTGGCACAGGCTGCCCAGAGAAGCTGCCCCTGGATTCCTAGAAGTCTCCAAGGCCAGGTTGGACAAGGCTTGGAGGAATCTGGGCTAGTGGAAGGTGTCCCTGCCCATGGCAGGGGGTGGAATGGAATAAGCTTTAAGGTCTCTCCCAACCCAAACTATTCTGGGATTCTGTGATATCACAGCATCAAGGAGTCTCACCGCTCTTGCCAAGCTCTCTTACAGCCAAATATTGCTTTCCAGACTCAGAGCCTGGCAGGCAGCAGGCAGGGGGATGCTGTACCGTGTCTTTGGGTCTCTCAAGGGCTTGTCTCTCTCTTTGCAGACCCACCCCTGGTGAACTTGTCCGTGGAGCCGCAGCCGGTGCTCGAGGACAACACTGTGAAGTTCCACTGCTCCGCCAAGGCCAACCCCGCTGTCACCCAGTACAGGTAAGGTGACCCCCCCTCACAGCACCACACACCTCACTCCAGCCCTGTGCTGAGAGCATCTCACCTTCTACCCTCCAAAGCTTCACCTCCAGGTGACCGAGAGCGCTCAGCACCTCCGGCTGTGATTCCTGGTGGCCGTTCCACTGCTCCCCCTGTTTCCCAGCACGTGGTGCTCATTGTGGCTCATCCCCACGGCCTCTGCTGTCCCCCAGCCAGGGGGTGCAGTGGCTGGAGCCAGCCCCTGCTCCCTGCAGAGCAGCAGAGCCCTGCTGCGGCTCCGTCCTTGTCCCAGCATCCCCCCTCCGACGGCTCCCTGATGCCTTGATGATGTTGTTACACCTCCGAGAGGCTCCGTTCGCCACCATTCTGCTGCATTCAGCAACTCCTCAGCCAGGGATTCATCGGGTTTGGAGTGGATTAAGAGGCCTGGCACCGAGCTGGCGGAGCCATCTGTTTGGGGACATAACGAGCAGCAAGCGCTGAGTGAAAAGTCTATTATGGGAAAATTCCTGCCTTTTTTTTCGGCATGCTCTTTTATGGCTCGAACAATGCAGCTCCTTCCCCGTCTCCGTGTAACCCTTAAGCGACCACCATGAGCCTCTCCATCCCCAGGGAGCCTCTCCATCCCCAGGGAGCCTCTCCATCCCCAGGGAGCCTCTCTATCCCCAGCAGAGTGGAGCTGAGCTCGGAAGGGCCACAGCAGAGTGGTTGGGCTGGAGGTGTGTGGGGTTCCATGGAGGATAGGCTGTCCTTGAGTGGGGTGTTCTCCTCGAGTGGGTGGGATCATCACTGCTGGTGGGGTCTGCAGTGCCCCTGCAGTGGCCACGCTGAGCTCAGAGCAGGTCACGAGTGGTTGAGAACTGCGGGAGGAGAAAATGAGTCGCTTGCAGCTGTGGGAGGTCTGGGGTGTCCCTGCCTGCACCCCCTGTGCTGACCCAGCCCCAAACCTCCCTTGGTCCTCCTCTTTTCTCTGTGAGCAGTGACAGGACACAAGGGAACAGCTGGAGCTGTGTCAGGGCAGGGTCAGGCTGGATCTCAGGCAAAGGTTCTTCCCCCAGAGGGTGGTTGGGCACTGCCCAGGCTCCCCAGGGCAGTGGGCACAGCACCAAGGCTGCCAGAGCTCCAGGAGGGTTTGGACAATGCTCTGAGGGACAGGGTGGGATTGTTGGGGTGTCTGTGCAGGGCCAGGGATTGGACTGGATGATCCTTGTGAGTCCCTTCCAGCTCAGGACATTCTGTGATTCCATGATCCTCATCCAGGGTTGGTGAGTGGGTCTCCGAGCTCAGCCCTCCCCTGCTCTCCGTGTCACATTCTGTCATCACTGCAGGTGAGCAGATGGCTCTGCACTGAGCAGTCACTGCCATGGGCCCTTGGGAATGTGTGTGAGAGCTGATATGTTGGAAAGCACCCTACTCTCAAAGGTTTTTTGGTCTAAGCAGACAAAATATGGGTATGGAAAGCGAGGCAGGTTGTCGGCACACTTTGGGAGAAGAGACCATCGTGCAACCAGGTACATCCCCATCCCAGCACCACCAGCAGCAGCTCATCCCTCCTGCCTGGAAGCCCTTAGTGTGCACAGGCTCACCATCCATTCTGGCTTTGCAGCAGCATCCATGGATAATAAGAGAGGAGGCACCTCCAGGGACAGGTTCTCGTGACCCACCTCCTGTTAGGCTCGTACAGCTTAATTAGTACAATCGAGTTTCCTGGTAGGAACGATTCCTTCCAGCTGGATATCAGCACAACAAAGCAATAATTGTGTTGCTGGTTACACAGAAGAGTTATTAATTTGAGAAGTCAATTAATGTCAAAGATACAAATAGCCCTGGTTTAGTATTTACAGTTAGGAGGAAAATGAAGTGTGTGACGGGCTGGGTGAAGGACTCACATGGCTCTGACTCCAGCACTGATTCTGGTACAGCCCAAGGCAAAACAACCACCTCTGGCCAAGGAACCAGACAGTGGCAAGAGCCTGGCAAAAGTTCTGCTCCATCAGCCTGATCCTCAACAGTGGGACCTTCCACATCAGCCCTGAACCCAGACTGGGCTGGAGCAGCTGGGAAGGCTCCTGTCTGAGTGTTTCCCTTCCTTGAAGTAGGATTTTGGGCAAGGGGGAATGGCTTCAAATCGATGGAGAGAAGGTTTAGATTGGATATTGGGAAGAAATGCTTCCCTGTGAGGGTGGGGAGACCCTGGCACAGGTTTCCCAGAGAAGCTGTGGCTGCCCCATCCCTGGAAGTGTCCAAGGCCAGGTTGGAGCAACCTGGGCTAGTGGAAGGTGTCCCTGCCATGGCAGGGGGCTGGAATGAGATGAGCTTTAAGGTCCCTTCACCCAAACCATTCTGGAATTCTATGATTCCCCTTGGCTGTTTCCACCCTCTGGATCCATGCCCAAGCCAAGCTGGATTGCTTTTCTACACCAAGTAGAGACAGACCCACTACACTTCTGCCATCTTCGGTGCCACCTTGGTCACACAGGGTGTTTGTTGTCCTCTCTGCCTGCAAATGTCTCCCTCAGGCCCCTTCTTTCCTCTCAGCCATCCTGAGGCCACAGGTCTTGTCACCCTTCCTGTTCCCTGAGCCTCAGCATTCCTGCTTTGCCACAAATGGCTTCATTTCATGATGGATTTTATTATCAGAACTAATTGCCCGTTTTTTTCATCTTATGTCTTCTTATAAAAGTGATTTTGGGGGGGAAAGAGGCATGAAAAATTCAAGCACTTTGGGTTTTTTATTTCTTGGGTTCTCTTAACATGCAAACTTCACACGAGACCTTTTCCCCACCACTGTGACAAGCAAACAGGACTCAGCAGCGCTCGGTGGGGCTTCCTTCTGCTTAACGGCTCTGATTGATGGAGGGGGGATTCACTTCCCTTCCAGGAGATCCCACAGCTCTTCACTAACTATGTAAAGGTGGCAGATGTTTCAGCACTGAAGCTTGGAGTCCTCTGGAGTGGAACATCCAAGCAAGGAGCCCCCTGCACCTCGACACTGGCAAGGAGAGAAGGGTGGGACATGTAAAGCCCTGGGACTGAGATACCTGGAGGTGTGAAAAGAAAGAATATGATCTCAGTGCCATCCTCAGGGTCAATAAGGACCCCATCACTTGTGAAAATTAACTTATTCTGCCTTAAAAACAAACATTAGAGAGAAACTCTGATATTTTTTTTCTCCTCAGGACAGGACCACACTAATTTAATTTGTCCTATGGCTTCCCTCATCCTCAGACAGAGACCCCAGATCTTCAACCCATGTTTATTTTCAACCTCCCCCAATATGCTTGTCAGTAAACAGCTCTGAACACAAAGGCAAAAATGTCTAAACAACATAAATCCCCTTTTCTAGGCATAAATCCCCAGACAGCTCTGCAGGGCCATCCCTGCTCCCAACACACCAAGTTGTCACCTTGCTGGAATTTTTAAGAGACGACAGGTTTTGCATCGAGTTTGCATCCCAGATTTTTCTGGCTGGGAAAAGCACACAAGTTCAAGAATCTCACTCAAAAATGCTCCTCTGGGACGAATCCATGAACTGGACTGTTTGTTAGGAAGAAGCCACTGAACCACCCCCACGGTCCTGCTGACCAAGATTTTAAGCCCAGACCCCTTGATCTTTTCAACAGAGGGGTAAAAGACACAAAATCCAACACAGTTCCCCAGGAGACAAAATTCCCTCTCCACCCCTATAGAGAACAGGCTTTTGGTGATATCGAGGCGGCTCCTTTTTCCTTACGAGTTTTTCTTTGTGCTCTCCTCTATAAAACATCACACACGGGTGGGGTTTAATGCAAGGGAAACCTGGCTGGAAAGGAGACCCCAGAGCAATCCGCTCCCACAGCCAGGGTGGAAAGTTACAGCCTGCACTGTCTTCACTTCTGGGGGCAGGGGGTTAATGACATTTTGTCAAAATTGACAGATTTCCACAAAATCTTGGCCTCAGTGGTGTTTTCTAAGTCAGAATCCTTCTTTCTTAAAATCTGCTGGCATCTCATGGCATTGGGAAGCAGGCAGGGCCAGGGCAGGGTGTCCCGTGCTGGAGGCACAGCTGCTCTGCTCCTTTCCTTAGCTGAGGGCACTGGAGCTGAAATCCAAGCCCTTCTGCCTCGCTGGCAGGAGCCATTTCTTGACAAGGAGCATCTTTTTCCCAAAGGATGTTTGTTTGCCCACAATGTCACCCGGGCTATCACTCACGGGACAGGCCAGTGTCACCAAAATCAAGTGGAGGAAGCCAGGCAGAGGCTGGTGAGGTGTCACAGCAATCCCTGAGCAGGGGGTTTGACGTAAGGATGAATTAACCCTGGCAGCAGGATTTTGCTCTTTTGCACGTTTTCCCTCTTTCCATATCGAGCAAGCTTTGCACAGACATATCCCACAGTTTCTGTAGGGTCTTATACCCCATCTGGCCTGGTTTTACCCCACCTCTGCCTGGGAACATGTTCCCTTTGGAGCTGAAGAGCAGCTCAGCCCACCAAAAAGCCCCTTGGGGCTGCCAGCGCAGCATCTTCCACTCGGAAAAGCCTCGAGGGGCCCTGGGCTGCTCGGCAGCACCTCTGGGTGTGTCCCCACCTGCTTTAGCACCCCGGACACGGGGCTGGGAGCCCAGAGAGGCTCCCTGGTGTCCCAGGGGTGGTGGGGGAAGGCTGGCCCAGCCACTGCCAGCCCGTGCCAGCCCGTTGGCAGGCAGAGTGTCCCGGTGCCAGGCTGGAGCAGAGCAGCGAACGGCTGCGATGGGTGGGATTATCCCCCAACAACCCGCTGCCCACGCGCCTCTGCGGCTCGGCGGGCAGTCCCGGGATGGGGGGGCGGGGAATTTGGGAATTTACGGGCTTTCTTTTGCCGCAAGCACGCGGGCAGGAGAGGGAAGGGGAGAGTAATTAGCTGTCGCCGTGGCTCTGCCACCTGCGATGGCGGGGAAATTAATGGGAAGCAACAGAAGTCGGGGCTACGTGAACCGACTCCCAACCAGGCCCCCTCTTTGCTCCCTTCAGATCTCTCCATTTGCCAATCTGCTCATGGCTTTTGATGTCTGTTGTATGTCTGTGGGGTGGGGTTTTTTTTGCTGTTATTATTTATCACTCGCAGTAAGAAAGAGAATCTTTAAAGTGGCAGCAGAAAATGGGAAGGTTTAATATTGCAGGAGGCAGAGTCCCTCAGCCTTTCGGGCTCCTTGGCTGATGATTATTTTTGTGGAGTGATGGGGAGCTGGTGCAGGCAGGGCAGTGATACATATCTCATTTTGTGCATCCACACAGTGCTCTCGCCCCCAGGGCCAGTGCAGACCTTTGCAAATAATGTTATCTTCGTAGGGGTTGGTAGGGGGACGTTTGGAGCCACTCTCCAGCATCAGCTGCAGTTCTGGGGACCACTTCACTCATAAAACAAGGTGTGGGACTGACACACAGACACAGCTGGGAAGAGGGAGTGATCCCTCCCAGCTGCTGTAAGGTGTTGAGCACGGCAGCTGTGAACACACCCGGCCCCCCATAACAGTGTGGGACGTGGCAGAAGGTCCAGCTGATGCTGCAGCAGGAGCAGAGATCAGCAGGAGCTGGGGGGCACTTGTTTATCAGGGATGGTGCTGCACCACTTCCTCCCCATCCTGCAGGAGAAGCGGGATCCTATCGTGTGAGTTCCCAACAAGCTCCACCTGCCCTTAGGTTGGGCTGAAGCCAAGGGCACCACCTGCCCAAATCTTCCTGCACCAACCAGCTTGGTGAGCAGCAGCTGCAGGTCAGGGTTTAAGGGTGGCTGGTCATGCTGGGGGCAGAGCTCAGAGCCAGCCCCAGCACCCCCCTGCCCTCACCACCATGTCGAGGCACCGCGTGGCTCACCCCGGAGTATTGTTTGTTTGCTCACTCAGTAGGCTCCAGTCTGCAGGAAAGCCCTTGTTTGGTAAATACTGTTTTATCTGTGAGCCAGCAGCACACTGTCGCTCATCAAATATTAATCCAAACTCAACTGCTTCTTAACAAGGTTTTCTTTAGAGGTGTTTGGGGCTCGATCTCACCTGGTGGGAGGCAGTGTCCTGGCTTCCCTCTGGCTCTGCACAGGGAAAACAAAGGGACAGCAGCCAGAAAGAGGTCCCTGCTCCTGTCCCTCCAGTCTGCTCCACAGGGCCCTGGCTCTGGGTGGGATGCAGGGTGGGCATTTCCCAAACATGTGGATGAGGAGCCCAAGTGCCTTTGGTAGATCTGGTGTCTCCAAGGATCACATCATTCCCAGGGGCAGGTCTGGGAGTGTTTTGGCTGCTGGTCTTGGGGGAGAAAGTGGCAGATTTCTTGGGGTTCAGGTAGATATGGAAAAATTGCACCTGATGTGGACAGGCTGTGAGAAGAGAAGCAGTAAATCACGATATGCATCAGCTGTACCTTGGCCTGCCTGCCATGCACTGTGCATCTTGGAGGCATTCATTCCATGGAGACACATTCCTACACTTTGTTTGAACAAACCTGTAGGAGAAGTTCAAACTCCACAGAGCATTGCTGCTCTTTATCCTTTGAGCCCCTTTGGGGACCTGCATCTCACCAGATTTATTCACGAGACGCCTCAGGCGGCCACAGAGGAGTCGAGTTCCCCAAGAGCACGTGCCCCATGTCCTGCTGGGAATGGCTTGGAAGTTTGCTCAGGCACTTGAACCAGCTCCCTCGTGGCTCAGCATTGCTTTGGTGTGTGGCAAAGAGCCAGGGAATGAGAGTGTGAGGGTGACACTGGGTGGAGGAGCAGCACAGACCTGTGAGAGCACGAGGAATGGAAGAGGGAATGAGCAGCTGGTGGAATCATTGCACTTTCACTGCCCCAGGAAACGTGGCTGGATGGACCAACTTATTGCCAGGAGTGCATCCATCGTCAGTCAGCCATGGGCTCAACACACAGACCCAGCTTCTCCAAAACAAATCCCCAAGGGAAGAGTGAAGAGACAGCCCCTGCCCCGGGTGAGTGGTTATAGCAGAGGGGGAGGCCCAGAATGAAGGTCAGCAAGTCATGGAATCACAGAATTGTGTGGGTTGGAAAAGCCCTCTAAGATCATTTAGTCCAACCATTTCCCCAGGACTGCCAAGGCCACCACTGACCCCTGTCCCCAAGTGCCACATCCACAGGGCTTTTAAATCCCTCCAGGGATGCTGTCTCCACCACTGCCCTGGGCAGCTGTGCCAGGGCTGACAACCCTTTCAGGGAAGAAATGAAGAAATGTTTCCTAACATCCAACCTAAAGCTCCCCAGGTGCAACGTGAGGCCATTTCCTCTCGTCCCAAGTCGCTGGTTTGTAGGGATTCCCATCCCTAATTCCTCCTGCTCACTCCTCAGGGATCAGACCTGTTCAGACGGGGTCCCCATACCAGAGGGCTGCCCCCAGGGATACATCTGAGGCAGGATAAAAGTGAAAGTGAGCTCAAAGTGCCTCCAGGCAGTGAGGACAGCTGAGCTGATAGATGGGTGCACCCTGTTTCATCTGACCAGGATGAAGCCACATCTACAGAGCTGAGGAGACCTGAGGGGTTTGGGTCTTAGGGAAGGAAGAGCCATGGGAATTGTTTCCTGCTGCCAGGAGAGATCACCCTGGGCACTGGGAGCAAGATGCCTCTCTTCCAGCTGGCTCTCCATGGGTCAGTTGGGCCTCTGGATGTGCACAGCATCCCTGTTCCCGGGTGAAAGGCCAGGGAAAGAAAGGCATGTTGGGAGTTTAACACTGTTCCATGACACCACAGTTGTCCCTGCCTCGTCCATTTAGCTGAATATGTTCACAGATCCGTAGGCTGTAAAGGCCAGGAGGGTTTATTGGATCATGGGAAGCTGATGCAGAGATCTGGGGCAATGATTTCATTGGCAACTTTTGAGGGAGAAGTGGCAAATGATGCATTTAATGGGCACGCCTGGCACTGCCTCCAGCCAAGCCACAGCAGTGGCTGTTTTCCCTCTTCTGGCACTGTAAAACCTGAATATGTTTTAATATGCAATTCAGATGGCTTTGGAAAGTACCTCCTGGGAGCTGGTGTGTTTTTATGCTGCTTGTTTTTTTCTGCCCTTAATGAAAGGCCCAGAATAAAAGTGACCATCCCCTCATGCCCAGCGTTCCCCAGAGCTTTGATCGCCGTGACCACGACCCAGCTGGCCCATTTTTGGGAGTCTCTGCCAAGGAAGGGGGATCTGCAATATTAAGTCTAATTAAATTACAGTCACACCTCTGGTAGTATTTAATAGGTGTTGCCAAGGGTTTGAAACAGGCTGAGGAGGGGCCAGTGGCTGCAGACAAGGTGTGAAATCCGTGGGCATGTGGACACGTTCCCCCATGTGCATCATGCTCAGTGTCAAACTCACAGGGAAAAAAACACCTGGATGTCCCCTCTGGAGAGACAGGGACCCTTTCAAGGCCAAGTTGGACAGAGCTTGGAGCAACCTGGTCTAGTGCCCCTGCCCGTGACAGGGGGTTAGAATGGGATGAGCTCTAAGGTCCCCTCCAGCCCAAACCAGTCTGGGATTCTGGGATTCTACAACTTGGAGCAGCCCTGCAGGGTCCTGCAGAGCCTCAGGGGTCCCCTCTGCCTGGGAGGTGACGTGGAGAGCAGCTCACCAGATGTCTGGTCCAGGCGAGAAGCATCTCAGCATCTTCGAGTGGAACAGTCACTTTGGTTTTGCTGCCATTCCTTGGCAGGCTTCGGACCTTCTCCCCCCCAAACCAGCTCCCTCCTTCAGTGCAGCTTGGGAAAGGTCTCGTTTATGCCAGTGTGCAGTTTTTGTTGCCTTCCTCCCCCCTGCTCCCATCTGCTCCCTCCTCCTCGAAGGCCGAGGCCGCCGTCTGTCCAGCGGCAGGACGCTGTGGGTCCATATGTTGTCCCTCTGCAGGGCTGTCACCTCTCCTGCTGCCTCCCACAGCCCAGCTCGGCAAGGGGGGGAAGAGAAGCCGGCGCGGGGAAGGGGCCCGCAGGCATTTCACAGCAGTAACAGAATAAATCTAATTTATAGACATAGCAAAATGCAGCTAAAGCGGGAGTTGAAATGAATGCAAAGCACACCGAGGTCTCAAGTTATCGGCACTGTAACATTTTTCCTGACTATCTCTGTTTTCCTGCCTGGGTTTGTCTTTGTAGCTTCCTCCCAGACAACTGGACCTTTGCTCTGAAGTGAAAATGAAAGCTGGGGGAAGAAAAAAAAAAAACTAACGGGAAAAGAATTCTTCAGATCTCCTTCGTGATGCATCAGCCCCATCTGCCAGCTCCCTGTGACAGGGAGCGGAGCGTGGCTGGGTGGCAGGTGGAGAGGGAGAGACAGGCTTTAAAAAAAGGAAATAAAATAAAATAAAATAAAAGGCACAACTATCCCTGCAGCTGGGAAGCAGGGGGGGCTCTGCCAAGGCACACAGCTCCAGGTGAGGCTGGGAAGGCAGGGTTGGAAGAGCCTCCCTCGCTCATGGAGGTGTGAGGACAGGGAGATTTGTCTTGTTCCCTGGCTTGTCAAGGTAATGGGAACAAGCGGGTGGGAGATGTTCGGAGCCAGCTCGAACTAATTAGGAGAGAATGTAGAGGAGAGAGTCTGATGGCTGGGAAGGGGGAAAAGGGGGGGGAAGGAGAATGCTTTGTACTGGTGAGCAGCGTCCCTGACGTGGAGATGATTAAAGGTACCAAACAACGGAGTGATGGAGCAGCCAGTCCAAACCCAGGCTGGATGGAGCAGCCAGTCCAAACCCAGGCTGGATGGAGCAGCCAGTCCTAACCCAGGCTGGAGGGAGCTTACAGTCCAAACCCAGGCTGGAGGGAGTTTACAGTCCAAACCCAGGCTGGATGGAGCCCCTGCCAGAGGGGTTTGCAGCCGTGTTTCAGGAGGGCTCACTGAAACATGGGGTGCACCACAGTGGTGGCCATCACCATCCCGGCCAGGATCACCAGCATCCCAGGAGTTGGCAGCATCCTGAGTATTCCAGACTCTGCTCACTTTCCCAGCATTGGGACCTGTCTCTAAAGCATCGCATTTCCAACAAACTTTGCACCCAAATCTCTTGGTGCTACCGAAAGCTTTGGAGCTGTGGTTGTGTTTTCCCAGCCTTGTCAATCACCTCTCCTTCAAGAAACCTTCCTGGAGCTCCTTCCTGGAGCCTGGGAATGTGGCTGGGAAGGAGCATCATTGCCTCCTCTGGCCAGATCTCCTCTCCCTTTGCAAGGAGAGGTGGCAGCTTTTCCAGCCTAATTTAGCAGTCTTTAATCTGAGTTATTCCAAACCACACTTGCCACTTCCTTCGTGCGTTCCCGCAGGATGATGGGCTGATTTCACAGAACGAAAAGCCTTAAGCAAATCTTGTCACACAAGAAAATTGATTTTTCAAAACTGACTTTTACAAGATTACTGGCCTTTTTTTCCCCCTCATCTTTCTTCCGTATCGTTCCCTTCCAGTCTCACGAGGTGGCTTCAGATCTAAGGAAATTAGAGACGCTGTGACTAAATTGAAAATGTAAAAAAGGGGAGAAAGAGGGGGAAAAAGACACCCAGCACCTCCTCTCCTGCTGCCTCTGAAGGATATAGCTGGGTGTGCTTTGTGAAGTAGCAAAGGTACCTCCTTCACCTCTCCCACTGCCATAACCTCCATGCCACCTCAGGAGAGAGTCTGTGCAAGGATTATCCCAACACCTCCCAGGGAACATCCCCTGATGGGCATTCCTTGGTGATCCCAAGCTAGATCACCGGGTTTTTTTCTTTCTCTCCCTCAATCCACACATATTATTTTCTCTTTCGGAAGAAAAAGAGTTTCCTCCTGCCGCTCGGTTCAGAGACATCTCAATGTGTTTTGTTAAAAAAAAGAAGACGGGAAGAGTTGCCTTGAAGTCATTTCAGACAGCTTAAAATATGCTAAGCTTTTGTGTTTCTGCCATATAAATAATGAATCCTCTTACAGCTTCTGAGTCAGGAAAGACATTGATTTAAGAGGCCTTCAGCTCTGTTTGAGGTTTTTCTGCTTTCGTGCCAGAATGGGGGGAATGGGACCAGGGACAAGTGAGGTGTGAAGGATGAAGCAGGGATGAAGCAAGGAGGGCAGGGGTGGGGACAGAGGTGGCACCCACCTCAGCCCTGCAGGCACTTTCCTAAAGGATTTCACTTCTTTGGTCCTTTATTGCAGATTTCAGGGGCTGAAAGGGTGTTAAAGGGAGGATGAAGTTGTTGGCATCTACTTGTCTCCCTGTGCCTGTGTCTGCCCTGGTAACCCAGTGGTGATTTGGTGATTGCAGGCAGCACCAGTTACTGTTCATTTCACTAATTCCCCCAGTGCCACCTTTGGAAATGTCCCTGCCTAAAAGAGCTGTTGGGATAGCTGCAAAATGAGGGCCAGTAGTTATGGCAGGAATATGGAAAAACCCAGGGGATGCTGGTGTCCAACAATAAACCCACTGGGTCCCTCTGGCCCTCCAGGAACACGTGTCCTGGTTATTCCCCAGTGCACATGACTGGACACTGGCAGTCAGAGGGCTCATCCCACCATGTGTAGGCTGCTGGAATGTGGATCCACTGCTGAGCCTGAGTAAATGTCACACAGCTGGGAAGTGGGGCTGGGTTCGTCCGGAAACAGCAGATCAAGGGGAAGCAAGGGAAAAGCTGGCACAAGCTGAGCTGGGGCATGGGAGCCTTCCCTCCACAAACCTGGGGGCTGTGGTAGCCATGGTGAAGACGTGCTGTGCACCCTGAGCTTCCTCTCCACCAGGCACAGAGTTATCTTGGTGTGTTTGTTTGGGATAAACAGCACCTACCCTTGCACAGCCCATCCCAGAGAGATCCCAAAGGGACCCTGGTCTCGTCCAGCAGCAGATCATGGAGTAACTCTGTTCCCTTCAGGTCTCAAAGGTATCCTTGGGTTCCTGTGCCTCTCTGGAAGCTGCTGGCAAATACTAAAGCAAAGGGAAAAGGCGAGATGTTGTCTCTGGATTAGGTGGGTTTTTGCAAAACATCAACCAACACTTATTGCCTGGCTCCACTTTGCTGCTGAAGTGGGTAATGAAGGACTTTGTGGCTGTTACTTCTGGAGATGCCTTTTTTTTTAAATGCTGTTTCTTGCTGGTTTATAGAGGAGTGGATAGATCGAGGCAGCCAGGTTGGATTGTTTTCCCATGACAGGGCTGAGAAGGGCAGTGTTGGGCCAGGGTGTCGAAGGGCATTCAAGAGGGTTTGCCAAGAGGAGTGACCCGAGCATAATTTTGGGGATGGATGGTTGAATTGATAGATGGCTGAGGGAGCTGGGGTTGTTTCACCTGGAGAAAAGGAGGCTCAGGGTAGACCTTGTTGCTCTCTCCAACTCCCTGAAAGGAGAGCGAAGCCAGGTGGGAGTTGGTTTCTTGTCTCAACTAACAAGCAATAGGATAAGAACAAATGGCCTCAGGTTATGCCAGAGGAAATTTATATTGAATATTAGGAACAATTTCTTCCCCAAGAGGATTGTCTTGGCACAGGCTGCTCAGGGCAGTGGTGGGAGTCCCCATCCCTGAAGGGGTTTAGAAGTCATGTAGATGTGGCACTTGGGGACAACATTTAGTGGTGGTTTGGGCAGTGCTGAGGGAACGGTTGGGCTTGATCATCTTGGAGGTCTTTTCCAAGCTGAACAATTCTGTGATTCCGTGGATGAATTTCACACTGAACAGATGAACCGACCTTTTGGTGAACTCGTGACTTTATTCTACTTCCCCTGTAAGCTGCCTGTGTGTTAGCACACAGAGGGAACACGCTTCTGGATGTTTATTATTCCTCCTTCTGACCTTCTGACTTGATCCCCAAGTCACTCACAGTTCAGTCAGAGGGAGCCCAAGTTCCTTACACAGAAATCCCTGCCCTTGGCATCTTCTGTGAGAAGAGTCCCAAAAAATGAGGACCCAGCCTCTCTCACCCAGGGTGCCACCTCTGGGCACAGCTGCCTCCATTGATAATCCCAACGTGAATCGTTTGATCCAGACACACTTCAGCCCTGAGTAATTAACTGTTCTGGCAGGACTGGACAAGGATCCTGCCAGAGAAGGAGTTTCACACCAGCCTGGGGATGTGCCAGGAGTCAGACAGATAGAGCCTAAGGGAGGAGCCTGAGCAATGGGATGGGAACAGCACCTGTTGTGGGGAACAAAAGGGCTTTTAGGGGTACTCGGGGGGTTTGCTTCGAGCTGGGACTGGAAACTCCGGGGGAGTTAGCTCAGGCTAGTGGGCACCATTTTTGGTGGTCCAAGGCATCACTGGCAGTTTGGCATATCCAAGGTTGGTCACCATCCTTGAAGAGTTGATGTAGATCTGGCCCAAGGTCTGTCTCCTCTCTCCAGGCCAGCACAACGTCAAACCCTCTCACACTACAGAGATCAAAGCATAAAGCCCTTGAAAACATCCCAAACAAGCCCAGATCAAAACCTTGGAGGAGCTTTAGGAGCCAGCCAAGAAAGAAAAAACCCTTTGAAAAGCCCCAGATACCCAACAGCTCTCTGGCCACGCATGAATCCCACGTGCAGGAAGGCAGGAGGCACTCCTGCCCACTGTGCCCATCATTTCTGCCCTGAAAAGTGTGGATTTGGTAGCTCCAGTGATCTGAAACATGAGGTCCCAGCCCAGCACCACCTTCAAGATCCCCCAGCAGCAGATTTCTTATGTCAGTGAAGACCTGGGGTTTTCTGTCTCCCTTCACCACTGTCTCCTTCCTGCCAAGCCCAAAGGAATCAGGACGTCGAGGTGTAAAGTTGCAAAGGCCACAAGCAGGGGGGGTGGAAAATAAGAGCTGGAGTGAAGGGAAAGGCAAGTTTGAGCAGCTTCACAGCACTGAGATTCACTTTGCACTGAGGAGGATAAACACAGAGAAGAATTAGCTCCTTGACATGCCAGCATCCATAAATCTGCCTAAAGACATCCTGCTACAGGGGTGGAGTGGGGCAGGAAGACCCCAGAAAGGATTAATCCTGTTAAACGATTTGAGGAAACACAAACCACGTGATGAAATTGGATTACCCAAAATAATAGTTAAGCTATTAGTCATGTCTATTGTGTGGCAGGATAAGTCAGGACGATGTAGGCAGGAGAAGAGAAATGCAGCGTCACTGCCAAGGGGGTAAAATCCCCCCAGGAGAGGTGACACCTCCAAGCTCATCCAGGACTGGGGAGGTGACTCACATCCCCAGTATTTCCCCAGGATAAGCAGTTTTGGCAGCTGGCTGTTGTAGCCTCAATGGTTTTAAACTTTCTCTGCATATAGAAAAACCAAGAATTTAATATTAGCAACTTAACTTGGAGGGGAAAAGCGCAATTTTCATATGGTACCATGACTTTGGGGCCATGGATTCTTAAATCTTAAATCCTCTCCTTGGAGGGAAGAGGAGTTAACTGCAAAAGGAGGTGAATTTGTGAAAGGAGAGGGGCAGGAAAACATCCGTAGTGGTAAGAGAAGTGCCAAAGAGGGATTAATGGGGACAGGATTGGTGCCCAGCCCTCTCCTGTGAGGGGGTGGAGGAGGAGGGGGGATTTTAAACAGCGGGATTAAAACAGTGCCACATCTAAAGTGTCTGCATTTTGTTTTGATCTGTCAAGGAAACAGCTCGATTTGCAGGAGGAATCACCCAGTCCATGAAGTTTGATGCTTCCCTTTTGAAACAGTAGTAGCTTTTCCAGCAGCGCCTCTCTGGTTTCCTTCCAGGGGAGGGATGAGCAACTTTACCAGCTCCTTCCAACGCAGGGAAGGATCCAGAGGGACACAGCGGGACGGGCTTTGGCCAACCCCTCCCTGCTGCTAAACCCTGTGTCTGTGGTCTGCCAGTGCCAGGCACGTGCTCCAGCATGGGATGCACATGCACTGGACGGGTTTTATTCCCCACCATCCCCCGGCCAAGCCACCCAAGGGCTCCAAGGCCTCCCCGTGCCTCTGGCACACACAGAGCTCAGCTGCATCCCCCGGGAGGTGCCAGGTCCGGGGGCCCTGTGGGTGGCATCAGGCCACTGATGATCTGCACGGCTCATCAGCCAGCCCCAACTATCCACCACGGTTGATCAGTCAAGTCAGTGGCAAGTTTAACAGCTTTGTTTACTTCTCCCTCGCCGCTTCTGTGGCCAATTTGTTCCAATCACTGTGCTAAGAGAAAGACTGTTTTGATTGGTTTCTCACCAAAAATGAGCCACGGCTGGTGCCGGCTGGAGCAGTGACATGGCTTTAATTGTGTCATCTGGCAGAGAGAAACCTCCTCTCCCCAGTTTTTCCAGGCTCCTGTACCTTAGGCAGCACAGAACTGACCCCGGGGTGTCCCTGCTCGTCTCTGCTCCCATATCCCAGTGTTCTCCACAGAGCTGAACTCTCACTGAATGTCTTCAGGTGTGATTTGGGGAGCTCCAATAGCCCCTCACTGATTTTCCCTCCCACGAGACCGCTGATGGTAAGGAGGAGATACAAAACCCGGGCACCGCCCTGAAGTCTGCAGCTGATGAGCAATCAGGCTCATCCAAGCCTCCTGGCTTGGCAGGAGGGGGAAAGCTGGAGCCAAGATGAGATGGGAAATCAAGCCAGAGTTTTCCCCTGCACAGCAAGGTGTTATTATTAATCATCAAAACCCCAGAGTGTTTAAACACAACCCAACCCCAGTAGCGGCAACTGGTGAATCGCGGCGAGCGCAATCAGGCACCAAACATGTCCTTGTCAGGAATACGAGTCTGGAATTCGGGAAAGGGTTGCAATCTTTCCTGTTTATTTGTTTCTGAAGAAAAGCTACGTGGGGGAAAAAAGCAGGCATGAGGAGATGAGCAAAGTTGGCATCTCTGCTCCGAGCTGCGGCGTGTCCACGTTTAGGACACGGCGTTAAATTCGTGGTGCAGCCACAGTGCCCACATGGAGATGGAGAGGTTTGGGAAGAGGTCATCACTGCTGTGTGTAGTTGGAGGTTTATTAGGATGGGAGCTGGAGGCTTGGAAGCCTTTCCTTGACTACCGTGGGTGCCACACACAAGGAAATATCTTTCCAAATGCCTTCTCCCCCTCTTGTCAGCACAGTGAGACCGTGTCTCAAATCCTGTGTCCAATTTTGGGCCTCTCACTACAAAAAACAACAGTGAAGGGCTGGAGTGTGTGCAGAGAAGGGAATGGAACTGGGAAAGGGTCTGGAGCAGCAGGAGCAGCTGAAGGAGCTGGGGGGTCCCAGCCTGGAGAAAAGGAGGCTCAGAGGGGACCTTCTCGCTCTCTCCAACTCCTTGACAGGAAGGGGGAGCCAGGGGGGTGTGAGCTCTGCTCCCAGGGAACAAGGGACAGGATGAGAGGAAAAGGCCTTAAGTTGCACTAGGGTAGGTTTAGATTGGATATTAAGGAAAATTTCTTCATGGAAAGTGTTGCCAATAACTGTCACAGGCTTCCCAGGGCAGTGGTGGAGTCACCATCCCTGGAAGTGTTAAAAAATGTATGGATATGGCGTTTAGGGACATGGTTTAGTGGTGGCCTTGGCAGTGCTGGGTTAGCATTGGACTCTGTGATCTGAGAGGCCCTTTCCAACCCCAACTATTCGATGGCTCTGTGATCATCCCAGCCCCTGTGCTCGAGGGCCAGCCAGCCATCAGCCAGGCTGCTCAGTGCTCTGCTCAGGGCTCTGCCCTCCTGGACTCCGTTCAACCCAAGCTGGAAGGCCCAGCCTTGTAATTTGGGTGGTGGAGAGATCACCTCTTGCCTGTGCTGCTGATAAATGAACACGGGAGGGGAGGGTGGCAGCCGTGCCACTGAGGAGCCACATGCAAGGCCCACACGTCTTCATTAGGGAGGGAGCAGGCAGGAGAAGAGGAATAACCCCATACATCACCATTATGAAAATTTACCCTTAATAAAGAAATAATTTGGGCGATGCATCACGCCGGAGCCGTGCGGGGGGAGGGTGTGACACCACTCGGGCTCTGCTCCTCACTCCATCACTCTCACGAGGCTGTCACTCACTGGAGATGCCAGCATGAGCCACCCACTGTCCCTGCCCACCTCGGGCCTCCAAGAGATGCCAGCACATCACCCACAAAACACCATCAGCTCCATCCACGGGGGATGCCAGGGGGAAAGCGGGGTGGTGCCCACAGCACCCCACTGGCAGCTGTCACAGGTGGGGATGAGAGGGGACTGTCACATCACACACAAGAACTGAAGGTACTGCTGTGGCAGTAAAGCAAAAAAAACCCATTCTCCGAGCAATTGCTGGCAATTAATGGCCGTTCCCAGGAATGAAATGTTAATTAATTCATTCCCCGAGCCATGCATTTATTTAAGGTATTTGTGGGTGTTCTTGGTACTTTTATTAAGCAATTAAAATGCGTCCAAGAAAATATTTATCCATTTTAAGTAATTCCTAGTAAACACAATTTA
This sequence comes from Corapipo altera, assembly GCF_003945725.1. NCBI lineage: Eukaryota > Metazoa > Chordata > Aves > Passeriformes > Pipridae > Corapipo > Corapipo altera. The sequence goes on along the minus strand of NW_020884916.1, from coordinate 5,434,400 downwards.
TATGGCAAGCGACCACTTTATTTTGAATTGTTAATTAAAAACGACGACACACTCCACTTCCCTGGCTTATAACACCACCGGAGTGCTGGTTCAAGGAGCAAACCCCCTGCTGGCAGCTCCCAAAATCCTCCTTGTGGGTCTGTAGGATGGATTTGTGCGGAGTCCAGAGAGCCCCAACAACCCCGTGTTGCCCTCCAGTAGTTCCTGTGCTGCTTCTGGGAGGAGCCATGACCTGATGAAGACCTTTCAAAAGAAGATTTTGTTCAGCTCTACAGCCTTCCCAGGGCTGGGAAGTCAGTACCTTGTTCAGTCTGGCTGTGTGTTGAAGAATTCCAAGCCTGTGTGGCAGAGCCAGAGGGACGTGTTTGCCAGGTTGAGCTCAGGCAGTGCTCAGGAGGATGATGCACGTTGGTGACGCTCCTCCAGGGACCGACGCTCTGTAGGGCTCGTTGTGCTCTTGCTCTGACTGTGGTGAGCTCTTCATGGGCTCCACCAGACTGGAAGCCCAGCCAGAAACACGGTTCTGGGGAAAAAAAGGGATGGAGCTGCTGGGTAAAACCCCTTGTGCAGAAGGAGACCTGGCAGACGAGCCCACTGAGAGCCTGGGAGGAAGCACGGGTGCATCATCCTGGGTTTTGGCAGGTTTCCTTTGGAAACCAGAGCAGAAGAGGAAAAAACATTGTCAAATGAAAACCAAAACAAAACCCAGGCGTTGCTTGGGAGCTGACAAATCCCAAACTGTCCGTCCTTGTTTGCTTGCATGTACTCTTAGCTGGGAAGCGATCGATGGAGTCAGAAAAATGCTATTTCCCTGAAGAATGTCTCCTTAGAAAAGTCCCTCCCTTCCTCTTCAGTGTAGGTATTCTATTTTTTGTTCATTCTTTAATCACCAGCTTTTCAGTGCTGTCTGTAATAACCCCTTTGAAACTTGGATCAAAATATCTCTTTCCTGGTTGAAATTTGTTTTCCTCCATCACCCGAGCAGATTCAATTTGCAGAAGATACTGAATTGGGAGGCACCAGGTACTCCCTCAGAAAGGCCAGAGGAAAAACAAAGGCAAGTTAGAAATATGGGAAAGGAAATAACAAAATGAAACTCAGCCAAGAGGGGAAGAAATGCCCATCTGGGAAAACAGGCTGAGATGGTGCTTGGTGAAGAGAAAGGAAGAGGGGAAGATGTGCACATCTCTGTTATGGGGACAGGCTGGGAGAGCTGGGGGTGTTCAGCCTGAAAAGGGAAGGCTCCAGGGAGACCTTAGAGCCCCTTCCAGTGCCTAAAGGGGTTCCAAGAGAGCTGGAAAGGGACTTCAGACAAAGGCCTGGAAGGACAGTACAAGGGGGAATGGCTTCCCACTGCCAAAGGGGAAGGATTAGGTGGGATATTGGGAAAGAATTCTTGGCTGTGAAGGTGGTGAGGCCCTGGCACAGGTTGCCCAGGGAGTGACAGGAACAGGTCCTGTGGGCAGGATCCCCACAGACACACCCTCACTCCTCTCCTGGGGCAGGAGGAGCCCACCCTGCCCAGACCTGTCCCTGCAGGGGGGTCTGGTTTAGGATGAAAACCAGCAGCAAACAGGGACAGGTCACTTTGCAGCCAAGTCATACAGGGAGAGAGTAAAGGAGGTAAATTTATATAGCCTGGAAAAGACCCTGGGAGGCATGTTTGCAATCCATAAATACCTTCAAGGGAACAATATAAATGAAAGGAGTCCCTGCTCTCCAGGGTGGACAAGGAGCCCTGGCTGGGAGCCAGGCTTGGTGCAACACGGCCCAGGAGACGTGAGGAAGAAATCATGTAGAGCCAGGAGGTGATGGATGGGGCTGCTGGAGCGTCCTCCCATCTCCTCTGCCCTCTTTTATTCAGATTCTGTTTATAAATAATTACTGAAGGGTTAATAGGTGAGTAGGGCTCGTTAAAACCCTGAGTAAGTTGCCCTCTGGCCGTCCACGCGCCCGTCACGGGAAGCTTTACAACAGGGTTATCAGCTGCTGTTATTAAAAACCAATTTGACATTATAAAAGATCTATACTGCTCGTTCAGCCACATTGATTTAGCCGTGTTAAGCCTTGGAAAACGGGAGCAAGAACCTTGATCTCTGCTGAAGCACGAAAAATTGCCGTTTGTGACACATCTCCGCGCTCGGGAAATCCAGTTTTGCGGAAGCGATGGGTTTTGAACCAGCCATAAAGCACCGTGCCACGGTTGTTGGGGGGTGTTTTCCCACCCAGCTGCAATGTCAAATAGCTCTTGGAAGCCTCGGCCTCAGTTTTGCAACACCCAGGAAGATCTCAGCTGAAGTCTGCCCGGCTCAAATCCACCTGCTCCGGCTGGTTCCAATTCCCAGTGCCCTCCATGTCTCTGCTGGGAGGAGGAGCTGCAGGCAGGAGCAAGGACACGACCCAGAGAGCCCCCAAGTCACTTTATCCTTATCTTGAAGCCTCCTCCTTGTCCTTTGCAGAGCAGGGAAGCTGGATTTGCTCAAATTACCAGGAAAGTGCCCAACACAAGTGAAGCTCTGGATTCTCCCAAAAGTTTGGGGCTGCACCCTATCCCATTGAGCACTACAAGGAAATGGTTCATGTACCTGGTGTCTCCCTTGAGCACCTGAGGAGCAGAACAAGACCCTTCAGAGGCTGGAAATTTGCTCATGGCTGGGAGCCTCTATGGGGACAAAGTTGTAAAAGGACTTAAAGGAGCAGAAATGTTTCTGGCAAAGAGCACGAGGCATTTCAGTATCACTGGTTGGAATTTCGCTGTCCCTCAAGCATTCTACCTTCCCTTCTTCCTTGCTTTCATTCATCAGAAGTTCCTGAAACGTGGATTCAGGCCTGTGTGACCAACAAACCAAACAGGAGACGACAAGAACGTGCATCCTCTCCATCCCACAAGCCGTGCAAAGCTTCAGGGACAAGATCTCAGAGCTCTGTCAGGTCCCTCCATCCCTCTCCTGCCCCATCCCCGAGGAAGAAGCTGCTGTTGCAGCGTTGGCAGATGCTCTCCCCGATGGGCAGCAGCGTTCCTGCGGCAGGGAGGCAGCGGGGCAAGGCAGATCCCGTCGGGAGGCAGGGAAGCGGGACGCTGAGATCTGCCCTGCTGGCTGACCCCTTCCAAGCCGCTTGGCTCGGGCTGCAGTTCCCTCTGGGAGGAGAAAGGCGTCACCAAAGCACCACCGACCGCTCAGACCTTTGGAGCAGCACCTGGAAGGCGTCGCTTGTGCTGATTTTTTCCACAGGGAACCTCCCTCATTAACACACGGAGCGCAGCCCTAGAAATAAAACCGGCATCTCCTGATTAATTACTGAAGGGGGAGGCCGGGGAGGAGCAGGGGAGGGGAGGGAAGCGAAGCTGAAGTGGCCAGTCAGCATCTGTTAGAGGTGCAAAGATAAATGGAATGTGAGGGCAGGTCAGTGCATACAAATCACTTCCATCTGCCCACGAACAGATCCCAGAATGCCGTGTCATCAGGGGGGCGAGGCTGTTCGGAGCTGGCAGGAGTCACTGAGGGGCACATTTACAGGTGCTTGAGGCTCTGGCAGCACTCAGGGTGTTCTCCGCCCTGCTAAGGACCAGCATTTCACTCTCGCTCCAGCCCCGCCGAGGCACTTCTGTGCCTACAGAGCCTCGGCAGGAGCTCCCTGCAGCTCCAGTTGTCCTTGGTGCCCTTGGGGCAGCACTGAAGCAGTGGGGACCCAGAAGGGCGATGGGAGTGAGCAGAGAGCAGCAGGAGACCCGTGGGAGGACCGAGAGCAGATGCCTTTCACCTTGAGGGAACAGCCTTCCCAAAACCACCCCACGGACCCCACATGGGAAGCAGCCTCTGTGGTCCTGCCTCTCTCCAGAGCCCATCTCCCATTGGGACATCTTTCCCAACCCATGCAGCACAACCAGAGGAGGGCAGCCCCAAGACAGCAGGGCAGAGATTCCTCGGGGAAACCCTGTCTCCTCCAATTTACCTGTCACTTGTTTGGGTGGGGGGGTTATTATATGTTTTTTCCCAGGCTTTCTTTCCCTTCTGCCTAAGAGTGGCTGGATTTTCACACTGCCTGACAGCATCTCCTGCCTTTCCCACCCGTTCCCGAGTGGCAGGTTGCCAGATGGTGCCCCATTAGGTCACATTTGCTCATTGTTTGGCAAACAGCGGCTTAATTCAAGTGCTGAGTTGACAGCTTGTTCTCCAAGACAATTTGCAAGTCGCAGTGTTGCAAATGCCAGCTTGGCTTTTCGGGGGAATGTTATTTCAGCTGCCTTAAAGGGATAAAGTTCTCTTTGACTGGGGAAAAAAAAATAAAAGGAAGAAAAGGTTAAAAGTGGGGGGCAGCTGAAAAGGTTTTTAGTGGTTTTGATGTGGAAGGATGTTGTTGGCAAGTGTTCAGGAAGGGACTGTGGTTCCCCATCAGCAGAGCCCCTCCATGTCCCATCCCTCCCATCACTGAGGTTTTCACAGTTCTAAGGAAGGAGGTGCATTCCCAGTGAAACAGGGAAATAGCAGCTTTGGAAAGGTCTCAGTGGGGATACACACACACATCACTTTGGTGGCCCCTCTCCAAAACCTGCAGCTGCAATCTCCACATCCCTACATCCCCAGGGAAGGGGACAGTGCTGAGGACACATTCATGTCCCTCCTAAAGTCAAGGGGCTGTGCTGCCCCCAGCTCTATGACCTGTGCACACATGGAGATGACAGGAGACACACGACAGCAGCACCACAGTGATGCTCTGTTTGCTCCAACAGGTGGGCGAAAAAAGGCCAGGTTATAAAGGAAGCCTCTGGTGACTTCTATGAAACCATTGTGGACCACACCTTCTTCTTTGAGCCCGTCTCCTGCGAGGTCACCAACGCCCTGGGCAGCACAAACATCAGCAGGACCGTGGATGTGTACTGTGAGTACCCTGAGTCCAGATTCCCAGGGTGAGCAGAGCTGCTCAATCAATCACTCAGAAGGGGACATGGCTCGGTCTGACGTGTCCAGGGTGACCAGGACTTGCTGGGCTCTCCTGCTGCTCAGACTTTGTAAATGCTCCACTGGTGGGACCCCCAATTTCCTTATGAGCTCATGGGGTGGTCCCAGGGGAGCTGGTCCCTCTGAGGCTGCAGCAGCACCCCCTGAGCTCTCTGGTGTGAGGGTTCTGGCTGGCACAGCCCAGCACTGGCAGTAACCCCGGGCTCCTCTGTGCAGTTGGGCCCAGGATGGCGACAGAACCACAGTCCCTCCTGGTGGACCTGGGCTCGGACGCCGTCTTCAACTGTGCCTGGACTGGGAACCCCTCCCTCACCATCGTCTGGATGAAGCGAGGCTCAGGCGTGGTAAGAACTGCTGTGGGGTTGGGGGGCATGCTCGGGGCAGGGGATGCTGTGGGATGCTTCCCATGGGGCAGAACACGTGGTCTGGGAGCTCCTGGCTGGATGAATGCTGGCTCCTCCTAATGCCAAGGAGTCCCAAGAGAGAAGTGATTCCCATGATGATGGGCATAAGGGTTGGACCCTGACCAGAGCAGCGCTTAACATCTCAGTGGTGGGTGGTGGTTCTGCAATTCACCTGCAGGCAGCTCCTTCTGGGATGGACCTTCCTGGGATGGTCCTTTCTGGAATGATCCACTCTGGATGGTCCTTTTTATGATGGTCCTTTCTGGGATGGTCTTTTTTTGTGATGGTTCTTCCTGGGATGTTCTTTTTTTGTGACAGTCCTTCCTGGGACAGTCCTTTTTGTGATGGTCCTTTCTGGAATGCCCCTTCCTTGGGCAGTCCTTTCTGGCCCAGAATACGCAGGCATTTGTATGGATAACTCTGGAATCCCTGCTAAACCCTCTGCTAAAACAGAGGGTTTAAAAGGGATCTGACACTCTGTGCCTCTGCCTTGTGCCAGGTTAGGACTGATACCCCCATCTTCTTGCTCCAGGGAGATGAAGATCCCTGTCCAACCACCACATCAGCACTAATTCCTGGAGGCATCAGCTGTGGGAGCAGCAACCAGCAGAGCCAGGGGCTCACCCAGCCAGTGGGCACTGGAGGCAGGAGAGGTGATGGGCTGTGGCCTGCAGAGCCCTGGGGAGAGAGCCAAGGGCAACTGTAGGAGTTTTCTCCCAGGCATTCCACTCCTTGTTTTAGACCTGCCATGGTTTTTTAAATACCAGCAGTGCCAGGATCCTACCGAGACCCTCAGCCAGGTCCCTGGGCTGCTGCAATTTTCCAGGTTTAATAAAGCTGCTCATTGCACAGTGGGGGCAGGGGGAGAGCAGACACATTGCAGCCAGTCTATAGGGAGGCTTGTCAAACCCAGCTGAGATTTCCCTGGCTGTCCAGACACAATTCCCAGGCGTCTGCCACCTCTCCCACCACTTCTGGTCTTGAAATCCCCGAGCCAATCCCGGCAGCCTCCCCTGCACCCGCGAATGTGAAGACACAAGTGTGATTCTCTCCAAGGATTTTCTGTCACTGCAGCCACCAATATTTTTCTCTTGTAGTTTGAGAATTTCTTGAAAAACTGGAGTTTGTAAAAACTCAGATGAATAGGGACAGAATTTATAATTCCAAAACCAAAAAAACCCCTGTGGTGCTTCTTTATTCCTTGGCCAAGGGCAGTCAGTGATGTTTCCGTGCCGCCTCAGACTTCGGGCTCTGGAGCTGGTAACACACGTTTCTCGTGACTCAGGTCTCTTGTAACTTCTGAAAAGCATCCCCCTCCTCTCTTCCAGGTCCTGAGCAATGAGAACAAGCTGACCCTGAAGTCCGTGCGCCAGGAAGACGCCGGGAAATACGTGTGCCGGGCCGTGGTGCCGCGGGTGGGCGCGGGCGAGCGGGAGGTGACGCTCACCGTCAACGGTACCTCCTGCTCCCCATCACCAGTGCCCTCCTCCTGTCCTCCTGCTGCCAAAATATCCCCTCAGAGATTTCCTTTCGGAGGAAATCACACCCCCAGTTAAACCAGGGAGGGAGGACAATAGGAGCAGAGTGGATTTTGTATTTATTCTCCTGGAGATTCACGAGTTAAAGCAAAAAAAACCCCAAGGTTAGCTCAGCCCCACGTGGTTCCTTATTACCAACAGGGGTTTATTGAGTAGCTGGGAGCTGGCATCTTTAAATCTTTAATAGATTAATCTTGCAAAACCCTCACAAGGTCGGAGAGCACTGTTGTCTCTGTTGTACAGCTGGAGAGCTGGGAATTGAGCCTGGAGCTGAGACCAGCAGCCTAATAACTGTCCAACCCACGTGAGGATCCCCCTGAGGATTCCTGTGAGGATTCCTGTGAGGATTCCTGTGAGGATCCCCGTGAAGATCCCCCTGAGGATTCCTGTGAGGATACCTGTGAAGATCCCCCTGAGGATTCCTGTGAGGATTCCTGTGAGGATTCCTGTGAGGATTCCTGTGAGGATATGTGTGAACCTGTGAGGATCCCTGTGAGGATACCTGTGAGCATCCCTGGGAGGATATCTGGGAGGATTCCCAGGAGGATACTTGTGAGGATACGTCCACGGCTGCTTGGGACTCACCCACCACGGTGTCAGGATGTTCCCCAGACCCACACCCAGAGCTCTGGAGTTTAGTGATGCCCTGGCCAGGACCCTGCAGCTGCTGCTAACAAATTTCAGCCTAAATAGACAGGGAAAGAGCCGGGTGGGCTGCAAGTGGGGTAAACAGAGGCTGAATTTTGCTTTGTCTCTCACCTGCATGACAAACCAGCAGGTTTCAGTCCCCACTCACTGTCACAAGAGAAGGAAACAAGCAGGAGGCAGCCCAGGCAGCAACAAGCCTTAATTTTAAACGCAGGTAATGCAGATGGGTGGATGCCCCAACCTGGAAACATTCAAGGATAGGCTGGACAGGGCTCTGAGCAACCTGATCTACTTGAAGATGTCCCTGCTCACAGGAGGGGGTTTGGACTGGATGACTTTTAAAGGTCACTTCCCACCCAAACCATTCCAGGATTCTATAATCCTACAAAGGGAAGCCAAGGGCAACACAGCAGGGGACTGGAAACCAACCACTCCCTGTCTCGACTCAGCTCCTCGGCGCCTGAATCCTCCTTCCCCGGCAGCTGCTGGGCTTTAATTACAATTAAATGAGCTCATGGAAAACAAAGCAACAAATTAGCACAAACAAAGAACCTGCTCCTTCCCTGACACCTACCAGGCACACGGATGCCTTGAATGCAGAGCAGAGGGTTCTGCAGGCTCTGGGAATTCCGAGCGTTCGGCACAGAAAAGCTGCTCCCCAGAGCTTTGCAGCTCCCACCTGGCAGAGCTGAGGAGGAGCAAATGAAATCCAGGAGTGGGGTTCACTGCTCAGCTCCCAGGAACCGACTGCCTGCAGCATCCCATCCCACAGGATGTGCTGCTTTGGTGCACCCCAAAGGTGACAGTGTTGGGACATCCCATCATAGGCACTGGACCAAGGGAGAAGCCCACACCTCCAGGTCAGGATGGTGTCCTGGCCCCCCAAGTGAGGAGAATCAAGCCTCAGAGCAGCGTTCTCAAGTGTGACATCACCAGGCAGCAGGGCTTGGCAGCCTGTCCTGCAGCTGGAGCAGAGTTCCAGCTCCAGAGCACAACTCAGTGTGTCTAATCCAGCTAATGAATTCTGCTGGAAGCCTGTTCTGCTGTAATTCGAGAAGGAAGTTGAATGCCTCATATTTTGAAGTGCTTTTAAATCCAGAGGGTGATACAATTGTCTTGGTGCCTCTCTCCGTGGGCTGGGATTCGTCACAGGAAAATTAGGCATTTAGAAGTGTCTGTTCTGGGCTGGCTGCACAGACCCTGAGCAGGGCACATGGGTTTTGGAGGGGCTGATCCTTCCCCCAGAGCACAGAGAGCCCGACTGAGGGATCATCCAACCCAGTCTGAGCCTGCAGTCCTACCTGCACCAGCCCATCCGCTCCCAAAATTATCCGAAATCGTGGTACAACAATGCTGAGGTGGGAGAACATCCTCCTGCCCTCCCCATGCAGGTCTGTGGGTACAGAGCAGCCCATCCCCATGGCAGAGCCAAGGCCACCAGCCTGCAGGAGGCAGATAGGATTCAGAGTCTGGTTAATGGGAAGGAGGATTATGCAAAGCAGCAGCATTTGGCAGGGCTGGAGCAGCAGAGGCACGAGGGAAGGGAGGAATGTGGTGCCATCATAAATCAGCAGCAGCTGGATTTACAGCAAAGCCTCTCGATGCTCCTGACTGCACCCAGCCTGCTCACAGCTCCCACTCTGGCAGGAGAAGCCCCCCAGGATCCCTTTCACAGACAGATCCCCAGCGGTACCGTCTGTCTGTCCGGGCTGCTGAGCAGGGACACCAACCCTGCCCACCTTGCTCTGCAAGAAAAGGTTTGTCAGAAGGGCTGGACAACTCCAGGTGGCTAATCCAGGATGTAATTTGCCCGGGATTCACCCCAACAAGAAAGCTGAGCATGCCCAAGAGCTGGGAGCAGGGCAGGGCTGACCTGGCACCCTGCTTGGGCAGGAGCACGTCCTGGTGTCAGGACATGGGATGTGGAGCTGCTGGAGCAAGTCCAGAGGAGGCTCCAGAGATGCTCCAAGGGCTGGAGCCCCTCTGCTCTGCAGCCAGGCTGGGACAGCTGGGGGTGTTCACCTGAAGAAGAGAAGGGTCCAGAGAGACCTTAGAACCCCTTCCAGTGCCTAAAGGGGCTCCAGGAGAACTGGAGAGGGACTGGGGACAAGGGATGGAGGGACAGGACACAGGGAATGGCTTCCCACTGCCAGATGGCAGGGTTAGATGGGATATTGGGAAGGAATTCTTCCCTGTGAGGATGGTGAGGCCCTGGCACAGGTTGCCCAGAGAAGCTGTGGCTGCCCCATCCCTGGAAGTGTCCAAGGCCAGGTTGGGCAAGTTTGGAGCAACCTGGGCTAGTGGAAGGTGTCCCTGTCTGTGGCAGGGGGTGGACTGAGATTGGCTTTAAGGTCCCTTCCAACACAAACCATTCTATGATGGTGCTTTGCAATATTGGGCAGCACCAGCCAGCCCAGGGCTTCTGCAGGAAACAAGGAGTTAAACCAAACCCTTCTGCCAAACCATTCTGTGCTTGGGAGGAAAGGTTCAGATGGACTCAAGCAGACTGGAGCTAAGGCCATCCTTTCATTCCTGAAGGCTCCTGCTCCAGCCTCCTCTTTTGTGCCAGGCGCCAGGACCGCGCAAATAAATCGGGACCGACGTGCTAAAAATAACCTCCCCCAATAGCTCCATCATTTATATCCATAGCAACATTGCTTAGAGCCTTTTCCCTGCCTGTGGGCTGTCTCACACTCGGTGCTGAATGCCAGGCTGGAGACTGGCAGCTTTCATAAGGAGCCAGAGCCTGGTGGAGAATCAAACGCCGGCCACGAATGCAAAGAGGCTGCGACTTGGTGCTATTATTTCCGGGCATGTTCATCTCACAAATGGTCTTTAGTCATCCACTATTATTATGATGATAAGCCTTCGACTCTGAACTCCTGAAGCAATAATAAAACCCGAAGCCATTGGCATTTGTGCCATTTAAAATCCACTCGCCTTGGGGAAAATGATCCTTTTAATGATTATTAAGCCATTTTTCTCTAGCGTCACCCAGTCTTGGAGCACTTCCAGAATTCAGAAGTAAAATACAACCATTGAATTGGAAAGGAGATGGTTCTTTTGATTATTATTATTTAGGCCTGGCCTTCAGATCCCGTCACTGCTCTCGCCTACAGAGGCAAGATCTTTAATGGCTTTGGGACCATCACGTGAGCAAGAGCATCACTGACCACAGGATCTGATGCCTGATGACCAGGAGGCAAAGCAAGGATTCAACCCACCCCCACTGAGACCTTTGGGAAAGCTGGGCTGTCAGCAATGGATAAAGGAGAATTCACACCTTGGGATCATGCCTCGACCAACATCTTGAGCATTTAGGCAGGAAAACATAACAAAGTGTGGCAGGTTTTTTTGTCTTCTTCGATCAAAAGGGGCACGAAAGTTTCCCCTGACATACAGCTGTGCCCATTCCATCAAAACAAGTCCTGACCTTCATGCCCAGCTCCTGCTATTCCTGATGTTGACAGCAGCTCCCTTCCAGCAGTAATTTCCTGAGCTGCCAGAACCGTGGTCCCTGGTCAGTGAATTGTGCTTCACTGAGCTCATTTTCCATCCATCTCCCCTCGGAACAGCGTAGGGAAGGAGGGACAGGGCTGTGTCTCAGCAGGAAGTGTGGGGGGAGTGTACAAGTTTGCTGCAGGAAGGGGTTACTGGGATGATTCCAGCAGGCAGCTGTACATGTGAATCCACCAGAGGGAAGGATTTAGTGTTTTGGTACATTCTTGTGCATTCTGGAAATTCATAAATGGGTGATTGGAATGAGAATCAGTCAGGAATACCCAGGTGAATATTTGTCCCCACTTTACCTCAAACCCTTGAGACTTCTTAAAGGAACACATTGGTTGCAGGTCAGGAAAATGGGAAAAGTCCGTGGGGAAAGAATGGGGGAAAATCCACAAGGCTGTATTTTCTGAGAAACCCAGAGACAGACTCCAAACCAGGAGTGACAACCCGGAGTGAACACCCAAAATTCCTGAGCTGGGGTAGGGGCAGATCTGCCAGCCCCTGCCTGCCCCCTCTCTCTGCCCTGCAGCCCAGCTTGGTGCTGTTTTCTCTTCTGCCAGCAGCAAGCCACTCATGGAAATGCAAATCTGCTTTAATTAAGGAGGTTATCAAACAGTAATTAGGATCCCAGCTCTTGTGTTGCTCCCTTGGGGTCTCCCCTGCAGGGCTGTTGGAGAGTGAGGGACACACCGACCCCACCAAGCCATGATTCCCTAATCCCACCCCTTTTCCCCTAATCCCAGGATGTCACCAAAGCAGGACAAGGACATTTCCTATCCCAAGCTGGCTCAGGTGGTGTTTTGGCCTCGTATTGCTCAGAAATCCAAACGTGGGACAAGGTTTTTCCAGCAGAAACCTCTCCACCACATTGGGCAGGCTGAGTGCAGGTCACTGAGGGTGCCCTGAAGGCACCAGCTGTGCCTCCTCTGCCCTCCTACCACTTCCTGAAACCCCTGGGGATAGTTGCCTATGGAATCTGGGAGAGCACAGAAGAGGAACCATGTGGGATGGGATCCTGCTTTGCTTCTGGAGCAAACAGCCCTTCTCAGGGGCCAGGTTCACTGAGGAGAAGGGGACAGGGCAATTTACACCAGGGATGGGGGAGCAGATATGGGGGATCCCGGGGATCTGTGGGGGCTTTGCAGAAACCCAGCAGAGCCCAAAGTCCCCACTCAGTGTCCTTCTCCATCACGGGAGGTGATGGAGCTGTTGCTCCACCCCTGCCCCTCAAAGCTGGACCCCGATGTCCCTCTGTAGCTCCACTAACACTCCCCATGCCCAGCAGTCCCCACGGGGTGCCAGCAGCCCTCTTCTCTCTCCACAGGGCCCCCCATCATCTCCAGCACCCAGACCCAGCACGCCCTGCACGGCCAGAAGGGGCAGATCAAGTGCTTCATCCGCAGCACTCCCCCACCAGACCGGATTGTGAGTATCCCCCCGGGGCACGGCGGGTGCCTGGCACACCCCGGGCTGCTCCGGGCTCACCCCTCTCTCGCTTGGCAGGCTTGGTCCTGGAAGGAGAATGTCCTGGAATCCGGGACCTCCGGGCGCTACACGGTGGAGACGGTCAGCACGGACGAGGGGGTCATCTCCACACTGACCATCAGCAACATCGTCCGGGCTGACTTCCAAACCATCTACAACTGCACTGCCTGGAACAGCTTCGGCTCCGACACCGAGATCATCCGGCTCAAGGAGCAAGGTGGGCACTGCTGGGGGCTGCTGGGGCTGGGGGGCAGTGGGAATTAGCGCCCAGCTGGGCTGTGAGAGTGGGGAGAGGCTGTGACAGGCAGGAGGTGCCCGGGAAAGCTCTTGGGATGCCAAAGAGGAACTTGATAAATTAGGAAATTAGGAAGGATGGTGACAATGCTCCAGCCATGGTAGCTGTAGGATTGCATCCTTAGGGTACCTGGTCCTGGCAGAGGGCCAGGAGGGGGACTCTGCCTCTGCTTGGTAAGGTATTCCTGATTTTACTGTCCTGCTGAAGATGGAGGGCACAAGATGATCCTGCACCACTTGTTCCCTGTCCCACAGCATGAGGTGATGCCACTGCCCTGGGCTGGAGGATCATTTATAGCCTTGGAGAGACAGGAATGGCTGCTCCAAGCAGACCCCACTGCTCCACGGTGATGGGAGTGAGTGGGAGGAAGGCGTTTGGGCTGGTGGAACTCTCCATCCCGGCCACCAGCCACTAATGCCAGCACATTTTACAGGGCTGGGCTTACCCACCCAGCCTCGAAGCAATTCCCAGGGGGTGCCCAGGAGATTTCCACTCCCAGGGCTCTCCATAGCAAGGGAGGGAGACGGCTTGTGTGAGGAATGCTTAGCTCCTGGAGGAACTCCAGTTCTCCTCTATTTTATTAAATGCCAGGGCAGGCAGGTGGATTGTTCTCATTAAGCCATGATTTATAGGCAAGGCTGGCGTCCAGATTAAATCAGAGCTAAATGAACCCCTTAAAATTAGCCTTGGGCTTCTTCCAACGCAAACAGAGCCAGTGGTTTTTCCAGGTCTCCTGCCAGCCCGCGGGAGCGCTCGGTCCCAGCGGAGGGTGGCCGGGCAGGCTCGGAGCTGAGATCCCACCATCCCTGCTAGGCCAGGCAAGGGGACAGCCCTGCCCTGGGCAGGGGGACACTGAGGGTGGCAGAGGCCATCCCCTTCACGGGGACAGCCCTGCGGCCGGAGCACGGAGCGGAGCAGGGGGCTGAGCGCTCAGGAGGCTGCGGTGGGCGCTTGGGCTGTGCCAGGCTGTGGACACTTGCTTTATTTTCAAACAGGTACGGAAATGAAATCAGGAGCTGGTATTCAAGCAGGTATGGAAATCATGAGCTGACCGTGAATGTGAACTGTCCCCAGCCATTACCACACCTGAGGGCCCGGCATCCTCCTCCTGGCCCCGCAGCTTTCCGGCAGGGCAGGCAGGGCAGGAAGGGGCGTAGGGAAACTGCAGGGCAGTGACTGGGGCAGGACTGGGGATTTGGAGAGGTCAGCAGAGCTCCCCTCTGCCACTGACCCACTCTGCAGACCAACACTTTCTGTGCCCCAGCTTCCCAGACCCCAAGAGGGGATGATGTTACACAGCCGTGTTTTAAATGCTGCGGAAGTCCCAGAAAGTGCCATTACGGGACAAAAGAGAGGGAGAAGTGCAAGTTTCCAGGGCTATTTGCAGGCATCAGCTTGTTTCAGCATCGTGGGAGAGTGCTGGCCAGCCTCCATTGGCCCCAGAGCAGGGCTGGGTGGATCTTGGAGCAGATGCTGTGGGATGTGCTGCCCTTGTGCCTTCCTCATCCCCTGCCCCAGACCAGGGCTCCTGGGGGAGCATGTGGCCAGCAATCTGCTCCTCCTCAGCCTGCCCCTCCCTTTGGGAACTGTGCTTGGAGGGAGCAGAGGGACTGAGAAGGGGGATAACAAGGCTCAGGGGCTCCAAAACTGACCCCCTCCCCATAAACATGATTTCATACTCCACCCCCCTTCCCCACACCTCCCAGGCTGCTGCTGGGATCTGAGTGGATAAAGCAGCTTTGCTGGCTGAGCCACAGTCTGAAATCCCTGCTGGGAACCCAGCTCCAGAGTTTCTGTAGGCAGAAGGATGTAACCCCAGCTCTGCCTCCCACAGACCCTGCCTGCACATCCCACCCCACAGCCTCAGCCCCAGCACAGGCCATCCCTCCTGTCCCAGTCTTTGTGGCACCCTCAGGAGTTTGGGAAGGATGACAGGGTTGATAAGCCATGGGAGAAGGCAGGAAACTGGGATATAAAACTGGCAGGGGCTGTGAATGATGGCTCTTGGGTTAACTCATCTGTCAGCCTGCTCGGATGCCATTTCTCTTTCTTAATAATATTAACACATTGTCTTCTTCTGCACTTCTGCTCATTTGTTAACCTGCAGGGCACTAGGGAGAGCAGTTGTGTGGTGGTTTGAAACTCCCAAGAATCTAATTTCTAAGTTCAAGCCTCCCTCCCACAGTTTGCCCCTGTGAGAGGGTTTAGTGATGGTATGGACTTGATATTTTTTTCACCTCATGTGGAGAGTTTTCAGACAAAACACAACCATTCATTATTGGGGGAAGGGGAAAATATTTACAAAGGTTTATTTACACACACATAGATATATTTACATTGAATTACATTCCTCTTTTCCTTGTTAACCTGCTCCTCTGGCTGCCCCCTCCTCTCCCTCCCAGGGGAAGCTGAGGCACAGAGAGGTCAGGGCTGCACAGACTGCAGTGTCCCAGGGGCAGCAGGGACGGGGGAGTGGGGAAGGAGGCCCCAAAACCCTCCCCGGGCTCCTCACCGAGCCACTTGCCAGCAGCCAGGGGTGGGTCCCTGGGAGGAAAAGCCACCTCTGGGACCTTCATCCCGCTTCATGCTCCCTCTCCTTCCTCTTGCAGAGTCGGTGCCCATGGCGGTGATCATCGGCGTGGCCGTGGGGGCCGGCGTGGCGTTCCTGGTGCTGATGGCCACCATCGTCGCCTTCTGCTGCGCCCGCTCCCAGAGGAGTAAGTGTGTCCCCCTCCTTGGGAAGGGGCTGGGGGAAAACTTTGGGGAGGGGGAGAATCGAGTGGTCCAGGGAGAAGCCAGAGCCTGAATTTACTGACACGGCACCAGCACGAGCTGCTCCTCATGTTGGTCTTCCAAATGTCTGCTGCTCCAGTGTTGGGAAGGTTGGAACACCAGGCTGGAAGATGAGGGAAAGAATTTCATCCTGGTCAGTGGTGTGCAAGGAGCAGAGGTATTACAGAGGTCAGCTCAGGAATGATTGGAACCAACAGAGCACTTGGGTACTAGGAGAAGGACTCATTTCCTCCCGGGGTGACTGCAGATTCCTCTCCCAAGACAAACACTGGAGCATTGTGGCATCGTGTTGGTCTTCCAAATGTTTGCTTTGCCCGTGGGAAAAGGGACGTGTTTGTGGAAAAACGTGCTGATCCCTGTTAGCAGCACAGGCAGCTTAGGAGGCATGCAGGAAACCTCTTAATCCCTCCCCTGGAGTAATCCTGATGTCCAAGAGGGAGAAGCATCCTCACTGTGCCACACCGGTGCTTAAAAACCCTCCACGGTTCTGCTTCTCTTTTAATTCCAATTTTCCTGACATAACATGCATATTCCTGGTGGGAATGACAGCCAGTGGAGGGATTTCCATGGGATATGTGGGTTTTGGAGTCTAGCTGCAGTGGGAATACAAGTTAAAGTGACATTAGAGACACAGGTAGAGAAGGAGGGGGAAACTGTGGCATCGAGTGGCCTCATTAAAAGGACACCAGGAAATTAAAAAATTCTTTACTCCATGAAAAGGCACCAAACCAGGAGGGAGAAGAGTGTGATTGTCTGGAGCATCCCAAACCTCTGGGGAGAGGAGGAATTCTCTGTAGGATTCCGAGCTCCCGAGGCACATGGTGCAGATGCCAGGATGCCAAGCTCTGTGTGTGTGTGCCAGAAAACCCAGTTGTTTTATTTCTCCTTTTATTTTCCCCCCTTGATGGTTTGCAAAGCAATGAGAGATACGAGGCTGCTCCCAGATCTGGTTTGGACACACAGACTCCCACAGCAGAAATGTGTTTAATTTCCAGAGCAACAATGATGCCTCTCCCTGTTTTATCCCATTTTTTTGAACTCTCACAGCCTCCATTAGAAGGAATTAACAAGTTAAATGGGGGAATTCGTTAATCTTGCTTTTTGGGGAAGGACTGTGATGGACAGGACCCAAGACCAGGCCAATTTGATGTTGTGGAGATCATTTGGCAGCGATGGACGATCCCAGCACCTGAAGGAAGCAGGGCCAAGCCGTGTTCCCGTGTCCATGGGCTGTGCTTTCCCCACACCACACCCTCTGGAGCAGGGACAGCCTGTGGTTCATTAGCTCCCTCTCATCTGATGGAACCAGATGGTGCAGAGCTCTTTACAGGACACACAATTGCATGGGAATGTCACAATAACAGATCCTAGACACAGTGAAAATGCCAGGATTTAGTCCCTCACCAGCTGGAGGCGTTCGGGTCTTTGTGGGGAAAAGCCAGGAGAGGACAACCCCATTGCACCCAAATGCCTTGTGTGATTTATCCCAGTGGTAATCTGGGAAGAAGAGGCATTTTCCTCACCAGGGCAGGGAGGACACATGCTGGGAAGAGGGTACTGGGGACACAGTGGCAGGGTTTGAAGTCCCTTTTTCTCTGCTGTGTTTCCAGTTCTGTCCTGCTTAGAAAGGGCTTTTGGGTTTTGATATGCCACGAGCTGCTGGGTCTGGGCACCTTCCCTGCTCTGCTGCTCTTCAGCTCCTCCCACAGTGATTCCCTGGGGAGAGGTTGGCAGCATTCCTGGACCAGGGAACGAGTCCCCGTGCTTCCCAAAAGGCTCCTTTGCCACTTCACTTTGGGGTCAGAGGAAGCAAGAAGAGATCATCCAAGAACTCCACACCTGCTCTGACCTCCCTTCCCTCCCCAAAGTGAAATGGGAGGAGAAGAGCCAGACCCAGCCAGGGGCAGCAGCAAATCCAGGGAGCAGGTGGGATTCCCCAGCCTGAGATCCATGCACGGGGTGCTGGTGGCAGTGGGGCCACTCAGTCCCCCTTCACAAGGCTCCAAAAGCCACTTGGAGCTGCCAAAACAGGGTCTCTCCTCATTTTTGGGGGAGCTGGGAGCATCAGCAGCTGAAGCAGCCCCACAGTGACACTCAGGGTGCAGAACCCTGCAGGGGAGCACTTGAGTGTACCAAGGGAACTTTTACACCAGTTTTGTGGTGCTGATGCCAACTGGAGGCTGTGGCCACTGTCTCCAGTTTTGGGAAGGTTGGAACACCAGGCTGGAAGATGAGGGAAAGAATTTCATCCTGGTCAGTGGCATGAACGAGCAGAGGTATCACAGAGATCAGCTCAGGAATGATGGGACCAACAGAGCACTTGGATATTAGGGGAAAGACTCATATCCTGCCAGGGTGACTGCAGATTCCTCTCCCAAGACAAACACTGGAGCATTGTGGCATCATTTACATCAACAGCCTGGTGCAGGCTGTGGGAATAGTTGTGTGGAGGGGACACGGTGACCCAGCAGCAACTCAGAGGAAGGAATCTCCCGACCCAGCCACTGACCACAACTAATGGCACTGGAGGAGGCAATTCCTGGCCTTGTTTTGGGGAAATGCAGGGGAAAAAAAGGAAAAAAAAAAGGACCAGGTGCAGACACACTGAGCCTGGAGGCTCTGGAAAAGAAAAAGATGACTTTACTGCACATCTGGTGTTGTATCTTTGGTGATTTGACAGCCCAGAGTTACTTAAGGGGGAGCACTCCTGGGAGAGGAGGTGCAAGACAGTGATTAGCTTCTCCTTGTGATTAAAGACAAAGGCTCTGGCACCAGGAACGTGGTCCCAGCAGGAAAAAAATAAAAAAATAAAAGGAAAAGCTGTAGTAACTTCCCAGCAAAAGGTTTTGCCTTGTACCCTGAGACTTGGGGAGGTCTGGGGGCTGCAGATATCGAGGGCAGGAGATGCTGAGAGAGATGAATTCAAGGATGGAGTTCCAAGCTGGTCTCGGTTGCATCATCCAGTTTGGTTTAGAGATAAAACCCCCCCTTTGCTGGACTGATCCCTGCAATCCTGGCCTGGCAGAGCTCTGCTGGTTCCGTCAGCTGGAGGCAGATCTGACAAACCAGCAGTTCAAGGCAGTTTTGGGGTCCGGGAGGGCTGGCACAGCCATCCTGGGAAGTGAGAGCCAGATCCGAGGCTGGAGCACGGCTTCAAAGCCGTTGAGGTCTCACTGCTCAGATTTGCATCCGTGTCTGCTTTTCATCTCGGCTTTGCCGCCGCCTCTGCTCCCGCTGCTCCCGGCCCTGGTTTAATTCTGCTAAAATGGCTTGTTTGAAGCACGCCTGACACCTTCAGGGAAGGCAGGGAATCTCTCCAGGAATGTTTCTCTCTGTTCTGTGGGAAAACAGGCTGCTTGGAGATGACAAAATCATCCCCGGCCTTGTCTGTGCTCGTTGCTTGGCCTTTTCCATACGTGTCTGCACCCCAAACTGGGGAAGGCTTTCCTCAGGGGCTCCCAGCACCCAGGCAGAGCTGGTCCTGCCCTCAGGAGCAGTATTTCCTATGAATCAGCAGACTGGATAATGATTCCACCACCTGTGTGAGCAGTTCTGCTGCAGCCCCTGTTAACAGCACCATGAGTGTGGCAGAGGCCAGACAAGCTCCCAAAGGAATTCCAGTAGGAATCCGAGCTGCCCAGAGGTGACATGGTAATATTGCTCCCTTAGTTCTTGCATGAACTTGCTGAGCCAGGTTTATTTTCCCTGGTGCTGCCAGGCATCCTCAGTCAGCTCCCTGCAGATGCTCCACCGCTGCCTTGGGCTAAACCCCTTCCCCATCTCCCTCTTTTCCCAGATCTCAAGGGTGTGGTTTCTGCCAAGAACGATATCCGTGTGGAGATCGTGCACAAGGAGCCGGCCTCGGGCAGGGAGGCGGAGGAGCACCCGACCATCAAGCAGCTGATGGTAAGGATTTCCTTCCCCTCCCTAAGCGATTGCTCCAGGCGTTTGATGGTAACGAGCCCAGGCACGTGTCCTTCGTCGCGTAATCCCCGCTCAAGGCAAAGATTACATCCTGCTCCGGAGATCCACATCCTCCTGCCATAAAAACTCCCCGAGTGACACCTGGCTAAACGAGGAGGGAGAGCTGGGAGGGGTTTATTGCAGTGGCCCGGCTGCCCTCGGGGTTAATTGCAAAGCAAATTTGCCACCTCAGGCGGGGGCAGCTGCAGAGGGAGGGGAGGCACACAAGGGGTGAGCACGAGGTGATAACGAGCTCGTTAAACCGGGGTTGCTCAGAGGGTCCTGTGGGCAGAACCAGGGGGTGGATCTGGGACCAGATCCAGAGGGTGCTATGGGAGATCCAAGGTGTGCACACATCCAGGAGCAGATCCAGAGAGTTCTGTGGGAGATCCAAGGTGTGCACACACATCTGGGAGCAGATCCAGAGAGTTCTGTGGGAAATCCAAGGTGTGCACACATCCAGGAGCAGATCCAGAGGGTTCTGTGG
>NW_020884916.1:5410813-5414309 GCF_003945725.1 Corapipo altera | reverse complement strand
AGCAAAGAAAGGCAAGTGACTGTAAAATGAGAGTGAAAAGAGCAGGTGGGAAGGGGAGAAGGGATTGAAGAGGCCAGAGGCTGATTTTTTTCCTCATCTAACCCTCAGTTTTTTAAGCAGGACTTGTATGTCCTGCCTGCAAAAGCTGTTCCATGAATTCCCAGTGGGAAGGCTGAGTGTCGTGGTGTGGGTGGAATTGCTTGCTGGAATTACCAGAATTGCCAGAGCACTTACACAGCCAGGGAGCCTTGAAGGAGGAGGCAGGAGGAGGTGGAGATCTGGCACCTTATCCCAGAACTGCTGAGGTTTCTCTGCAAGACCCTTCATTCCCAGCAGGGCTTTGCCCTGAGTAATCCACAAATCCATGGAGGGATTTGCAAGGCTGGAAGGACAGAGGAGGCTGGGATTGGGTTTGGAGCAACCTGCTGGGATGAAGGGGAATGAGAAGCCTCCTGTCTGTGGGACTCTGTACATCATCTGTGTGATCAGCAGCACCAAGCCCAGCTCTGGCTCCCATGGAGGGCTCTGGGATTATCCCAAGTGCCACTCCAGGCCATAACCACCACGTTGGAAGCACACACAGAAGAGGAGACACACACGGAATATTTACCATTGTGAATAAATGAGGAAGAGGATGGTCATGGGAGGCCAGGCACAGGATCTTGGAAGTCATCCTGGGGACTTTCCTGGGGTATTTGCCGGATCCAGAGGGTGATTCCACATCAGTGTGTGCCCTTGGCGGGGCTGGGAGTGGAGCAGTGGGAGCTGTGCCAGGCACGATGCAATGAGGATTCTGGTAGGGTGGAAACGGCGCAGAAAAAAATGGCAACTTTTGTTTGAGAACCAGCAAAAAAATGCCTTCTGGGGAGAGGTTACAGAGCTCCTGGGTTTGCCAGCCAGACCTGTGAGAGGTGATTTGGTCACAGCCTGGTACAAAGACCAAACAGGGTGGCAAAGGTGAGGGGTTTTCAGATACAACAAGACAGAGACTCACAAGCCTGACTGCTGGACCAGGAGAAGGCGATTCACCCCCTCTCCTGGCCAAATCCAGGCATTTTTCCTGAAAATACAGCAGTTGGAAATAACATCCTTGGATCAGCACTGTTCAGAAGTTGCAAGAGATGATCCGTGGTCTCTGCTGCCCATCCTGGGTGGGTTTGGCACTGGCTGGGACAACCTACCTGCAGGGACAAGGCATCAAAGCCCCTCCCCTGCCTCGACCAGAGCCTCCCCACCCTCATCTGCCCTCTGCAAGGACATTCCCAGGAAATACTTCCAAATTTCTTATCTCTTTGGAGTCTCAGGGACCTCTGCCCTCCCTCATCCCGCTCCTCGCTGTGTCCAACAGCCAGGGTGGACACCCAGCCTTTGGGTGCTGAACAGAAAAGGCTCCAACTTTGTCAATGAAATGATGGATCAAGTCAAAAACTTCCTCTTGCTGATAAGGAGCGATGAGGCCTCTCTGGCAGGGGCAGGGGCCAGTGCCCAGCACCTCACCCCAGGACTTTCCAGCTCTGCCCACTCCCTGTGCCAGCATTAGTCCCCCTCTGGTTCCTCCTTTGCCTTCTCTGATTTTCCTGGGAGATGTCCATCCCATGCTCAACCTCGACAGCATCCTTTGGGATGTTCTTCTCACTCTCACCACACCTGGCAGCATAATAGCACTGGGAATGTCGTTGCCGTGCCGGGCTCGGGATCGTTAATCGGATGTTAAGGAGGAGCGGCCGCGCTGGCAAACAGCTGCTGCCTCTGCACCCCCCGTCCTGTCCCCATCCCGGCCCCTCAGATCTAGCACAGCCTGACCTGCTGAATTTCGGGATCCTGTGCCCTTGCTCCTCGGTTTCCCACCGTGTCCCTCTCTGCTGGAGCATTCCTGGCTCCGGAGTGCCAGCGGGACCCTCCTTCCTCCCCCAAACGCTGCTGCCTTTGTCGTTCTCCAGCCATCTGTGACCTCAGCGGCTCGCCGTGCTTTTCACAAATAATTATTCATGCATCTCTAAATTCATTAACACCTTAGGATACCCGTCACGCTGGCTGATTTGCATATGTTCACATCGCCTCAGCGCCGCTCCCCACGCTCCTGTTCTGCCAGGCAGTGCCTACAGGCAGGGAAAAGGCTGCCAGCTCTGGTGGCTGGAGGCAAAAGAGCCCGATAAAGGGTCTGATCCTGGGAAAAACAAATCACAAGAGCAGCATTCTCCCCCCTGCCGGGATGCTCTGTGTCAACCTGGCTGAGCCCGGGCTGGGAGGAGAGGGATGAGGAGCATCCTCAGCCCCGACCACACCCTCTGTTACCATGGCTGGGTTCATTCCTGGCTGATTGGACCTTCTGCATTTCCCCACCTGTGAAATGAGGCTGGGGATCCCAGAGGAGCCACCCCCACTGCCTGGAGCAATCAGAGACAGTCCCAAAGTGACGGACAGGCAGGAGCATTCCAAGTCAAAAGGGTGACCGAGGCATCACCTCGGGTTCATATTTGGGGTGGAACAGTGCAAATAACCAATCCAGTGACAGGTTGATCTTTTCCTTGCTCTCCTTTCATTCCTGTCTCCTGAAGCCCATCCCGCTGCTCTGAGGGCTGTTCCCAGTTCGTTCACAGCCGTCACAGGTGATCAACACCAGACACTTTTTCCAACCAGGAGCTCAGCTCAGTTCCCCACAGAAGAGATAAACTCAAAGAAGCAGAATTCCCACTCAGGGTGAGGCTCATCCCACCTCCAGCCCAGCAGACACGGCATCCCTTTCTCTGCCTTTGTCCCTGAAAAATGCTCCACATGCCCAGAGGCCGGTGCCACCACAGCCCTGGGAAGCACCAGCAACCTCCAAGCTGGCAGATCCAGGTCTGGATCAGAGCCAGGCTGCACCTCCACGACATCCAGCCTCACCTGGGAGGTCCAGGGCACATCCCTCCTGCGCAGCCAACCCCTTCCAGTGGCACCAGCCCATCCGAAAGCAGCATTTTGGGGAGAGGTGGAATGAGGTGGTGCAGCTTCAGCTGGGATGGGCAGCACACACCCATGGTGGGAGTTCACATCACCAGGCAACCGAGGCCAGAGCTGCTGTTTGAAGGTGGCAAAGCCTTGTCCAGCTGGGAATTCCCAGGATTATTTTTTTTTTTAATTCATGGGCTTGTCTCCTCCCTGCTGGGAGCAGAGGAAGCCACTGTTTGGGAATCATCTCCAATATCCCTCACCCTGGTAGGGTCTGCCCCACACCAGTGCTGCCAGTGGCATCCAGTTGCCCAACTAGCAGGAAATATTGTAAGGAAATATTGTCACCCGGAGTGAGGGGTGGGGAGACACGTTGAGCCTGCCAGGTCTGGGGGCTGCTCAGGGACCCAGAGCAGCATTTTACAGAACATATTGTGTCCTCAAATGAGAGCCAAGAATTTAGTATCCTGTTGGATTCGCCCTCCCAGCTGCAAGTGGCTTCAGGTGGTGGTGTGAAGTGCATCCCTCAGCCACCCTGATCCAGGAGGGAGCAGCAGTCAGGGAT